>NC_090173.1:44581875-44811875 GCF_024679245.1 Pseudorasbora parva | reverse complement strand
ATGCCCATATCATGATGCTTGCACCTCCATGCTTCACTGTCTTCACTGTGTACTGTGGCTTGAATTCAGAGTTTGGGGGTCGTCTCACAAACTGCCTGTGGCCCTTGGACCCAAAAAGAACAATTTTACTCTCATCAGTCCACAAAATGTTCCTCCATTTCTCTTTAGGCCAGTTGATGTGTTCTTTGGCAAATTGTAACCTCTTCTGCACATGCCTTTTTTTTAACAGAGGGACTTTGCGGGGGATTCTTGAAAATAGATTAGCTTCACACAGACGTCTTCTAACTGTCACAGTACTTACAGGTAACTCCAGACTGTCTTTGATCATCCTGGAGGTGATCATTGGCTGAGCCTTTGCCATTCTGGTTATTCTTCTATCCATTTTGATGGTTGTCTTCCGTTTTATTCCACGTCTCTCTGGTTTTGCTCTCCATTTTAAGGCATTGGAGATCATTTTAGCTGAACAGCCTATCATTTTTTGCACCTCTTTATAGGTTTTCCCCTCTCTAATCAACTTTTTAATCAAAGTACGCTGTTCTTCTGAACAATGTCTTGAACGACCCATTTTCCTCAGCTTTCAAATGCATGTTCAACAAGTGTTGGCTTCATCCTTAAATAGGGGCCACCTGATTCACACCTGTTTCTTCACAAAATTGATGACCTCAGTGATTGAATGCCACACTGCTATTTTTTTGAACACACCCCTTTCAACTAATTCAACTAATTGCCCAATTGCACAGCCTTAAGAGCGTGCATATCATGAATGCTGGGTCTCATTTGTTTTCTGAGAATCTACTGAACCTACTGGTAACTTGTTTGCCACGTAGCAATAAAAAAATATACGAAAAACCTTGATTATTCTGGTTAGTCACATTGTACTGCTATTATTTTGAACAAGACTGTACATTTAACAAAAACCTGACACAACAGAATTTTTTTCTAAATTAGCATAGCAAAACATTAAACACTACTACAAACCCGATTCCATAAAAGTTGGGACACTGCACAGATTGTGAATAAAAACAGAATGCAATGATGTGGAAGTTTCAAATTTCAATATTTTATTCAGAATACAACAGATAACATATCAAATGTTTAAACTAAAAATTTATAATTTTAAGGGAAACATAAGAAGATTTTAAATTTCATGGCATCAACACATCTCAAAAAAGTTGGGACAAGGCCATGTTTACCACTGTGCGATATGGGGACTGAGGAGATAAGTTGCTCAAGTTTAGGAATCCGAATAGGAATGCTGTCCCATTTTTGTTTAATACAGGTTTCTAGTTGCTCAACTACTCAACTAGTTGTCAGGTCTTCTTTGTCACATCTTCCTCTTTATGATGCGCTAAATGTTTTCTTTGTGGGAAAGATTTGGACTGCAGGCTGGCCATTTAAGTACCCAGATCCTTCTTCTACACAGCCATGATGTTGTAATTGATGCAGTATGTGGTCTGGCATTGTCATGTTGGAAAATGCAAGGTCTTCCCTGAAAGAGACGACGTCTGGATGGGAGCATATGTTGTTCTAGAACTTGAATATACCTTTCAGCATTGATGGTTCCTTTCCAGATTTGTAAGCTGCCCATGCCACATGCACTCATGCAAACCCAACATCAGAGATGTAGGCTTCTGAACTGAGCACTGGTAACAACTTGGGTTGTCCTTGTCCTCTTAAGTTCGGATGACATGGTGTCCAAATTTTCCAAAAGAACTTACAATTTTGATTCGTCTGACCACAGAACAGTTTTCTACTTTTCCACAGTGCATTTTAAATGAGCTTTGGTCCAGAGAAAATGCCTGCCCAATAAAGTTTTAGCCAGCAACGGCGAATGGCACGGTGGATTGTGTTCACGTTTTCTGGAAGTATTCCTGATCCCATGTTGTGATTTCCATTACAGTAGCATTCCTTTATGATGCAGTGCCGTCTAAGGATCCAAAGATCACGGGGCATCTAGTATGGATTTCCGGCATTTATCCTTATACGTACAGAGATTGTTCCAGATTCTCTGAATCTTTGGATGATATTATGCACTGTAGATGATGATAACTTCAAACTCTTTACAATTTTTCTCGGAGAAACTCCTCTCTAAAATTGTTCCACTATATTTCACCGCAGCATTGGGGGAATTGGTGATCCTATGCCCATCTTGACCTGTCCCAACTTTTTTGGGCAATGTGTACTTCTCATGAAATCCAAAAGGAGCTTATATTTGGCATGACATTTCAAAATGTCTCACTTTCAACATTTGATATGTTATCTATATTCTATTGTGAATAAAATATAAGTTTATGAGATTTGTAAATAATTGCATTCCTTATTTATTCACAATTTGTACAGTGTCCCTTTTTGGAATTGGGTTTGTAAATCACCCACTTAATGTTAATCTAGCATAAAAACATATAACACTTATTTTAGCATTCGCTCTCTCTTTTGAGTGCCTTGGCAAAAAATGCGGGGAAAGTTTAAGGAGAAGTTTAAAGTTTATGTCCAGTTTAAGGGAAATTTAAGTTTGTCTAAATTAAAAGAATATCTACCAGAAAGACTCGGGGAGAAATATATAAACAATAGTGCATTTATTAACAGCTCAGCAAGCTGATAGTGTACAGAGTCATCTTGGCGTAGGCCCCGTCCGAAGAGCATAATCCGAGGGTCTCGGATCTGCAATTCCTGCCTGAAGACGAGGGACCCCCCGGCAGGGTATGGACAGGGCCATCCTGGTGGTGGTGGGGAGGATGGGGGTAATCGTCACTTCAGTATCTGCGAACTCAAACATGTGTAAGTACAGAGACTTTATACCGTGAGCATGAGAATATCATTGGATTAGAGTGAAGGCATTAAGTGACGTAGTAATTGAGTCTTCCCAGCAGAACTTATGCTAAAGCTTTCATTTCATGGAACTCAAAATAATGAAAGGATTAAGATTTACTTTAAATGTGTCGGTTTCACTAACTCAAAAAAAGAAAGTTCTAAGTACTCATTAAAGTTAATTTGATTGAATCCATTAGTTTAATTTGAGTTTGCCCTACTCAAACCAATTAATTATATTGAGCGTTAGTGGTATACAGTGTATGTCTGCGAGAGCCCCAATTGCTATTCATGTATTTTGAAAAGAGACATTTCTGTTTTGCAGGTTTTGAGAGATAAGACTTAGTTTTTGCAGTGGCAGATGTTTCGTTATTCTGTTGTTTTTCAATATGGGAAGGAAATGACCTCCACAGCCAAACTGCTCTGGTCCCTGCATATCAGCTGTAAGAGTTCCTAATCCTCCCTGCATGGCAACATAAAGGACATAGACAGCAGTATTGATCTCTGACAGAACCACTCACATTGCCTGTAGTCCACAGAGAAGAAAACAAAATGGAAGGAAGTGTAAAAAAAGATGGCGAGGATAGAGAAGAAAAAGGGATGGAAATTTAGAAAGAGAGAGGTAATGATGAAAAAAGTGTGGGTGTGTGTGAATGCGTCTGAAAGCGAGGAACAGACGCCAAAGCGCAGAGGAATGTTTGTGTTCTGATTGGTCCAGGCCAAACTGAGACAGAGAGTTCTTGGAAACAATCAACAAAGAGAAAGCGAGAAAGGACAGAGCTATCAAAATCTAAATGGAGCATTTCTCTATTTCTATGAGAAGAAAATGTTTTTGAGAAGTTATATTTTAAATTTCTTGTTCTCCTGTCTGTTTTTATAGTTTCTGAGGAACATTGGAATGTGCTTCTGCATCCAGTCACCAAAAAGTGATGTACTCAAGCTACATAAGCAACGATGAGAGATAAATGGCCTCTGTACAGTCAGCTGGCCTTGAGACAAGTGGTTCCCACCCGAACCAGCCCTAAAAGAGTCAGTGAGTGTGGAAGTAAGTGAGAGAGGTTTTGAATTTAGAATCCTGGCACAGTTTCACATGGGCTCTGGATATTTGCCCATGTAGCTACGGAAAATGTCAGAGACACACCTAAGAAAATGAGTGCACTCCAGAATATAATTCTCTTAAGCAGTGGGATTCATGTTTCCCATAAAATCATCTAAACATCCTTAATATAAAATGTACTTGTAGAGGAAACCATTTACTCCATTCAGTCCAAATTCAAAGGCAGTCATCTAAATAAATTGTTTCCTATTTTAACATATATTTCAAGTGTAATATATTCTTGTGACGCAAAGCTGAATTTTCAGCATCATTACTCCAGTCTTCAGTGTCACATGATCCAGAAATCATCACTATATGACTTAAGAAACTGCTTAAGAAACATGTCTTATTATCAATGAGGAAAACAGTTTCTTCAAATATTTTTTTTTGTATCTTTGATTCATTTATTTAGTCTATTTAATTAGAAAAATAAATACTTTATCCATTGCTGAGGAGTATGTTTTGTGAACAGAGGAGCAGGGCCGGCCCTAGTTCTTTGGTTGCCCTAGGCGAGATATTTTGCGCCCCATACCCGTTTTGCGCCCCTCCCCCTCCCCCCATTGTCTCTAATTCAGAGACATTATTATTATTATTATTATTATTAAAGATTTCCAGAGTGGAGGGTGGAGTTGAGAAACAAGAAACTGTTATTCAACAAAGAGTAGTTAGAGATGAAGCAATGTGTCCTGGTTGGGGAGGAGAGATACAGGTAAATAAAAGACAGGATGGAGTGGGGAAAAGAAAGAGAAAGGTTTGTAGAACAAGGAGGATGATTGGCAGAGCCTGTGGTTTGGCTGTTCACCAGTAGAAATCCGCCAGGCATCGTGGGAGCCGGAGGAGTGCCAATAATTACCTGGACTAGGAAAGACGGGAGTGAGAGATAAAAGCTAATGAAAACAGTCTTTCCGCCTGTTACCTGCATATACAGCTGAGCCCAGTGGATTAGTGCATTTTAGTTTTTTGACACCACTCTCCTCCTTTTCCTTTCATCCTGTGATTGGCTGTAAAAGCACCAGCCAAAGGGGCTTATGGGGTCTGTGTTGTGTGTGGGTGGGGGGTTCGGTTTTCGTGTCCTCAATAAAATCAGAGATATCGTATGTCGTCCCAGCTGGGTGGCAGTGGTTTACTTGTATTCGTCACTCAAGCCTGGCACAATCACAGCAATCAAAGAGAGGTCTAACGAGGTTAATTGTGGAACGGGAGATTCCTTTAGAGTCCTTTATTCATACTTTCAGAGTCTTCTGAAGCCCTGAAAGTTTCTCAGCCCTGTTTTAAGTTCATGGAAATCCCTGGAGAGGGAGCCAGTAGAACGAACAACTGCAGCGTAGTAATGACATTAAAATTTTTGTTTTTATAACACACTTGCTCGACGTGACCTTTCGTAGCAGCTGATGAGATCTGTCAAGCGATCGCACAGAAGGATCCAACAGTGAGCTCGGAAAACATGTTTGTTTATTTCATGTTGATTTCTGTGTTCTTTAGCAGGCATGCAGAAAGATAGACAAGAGATAGCCCTGGGTGCTTTACTGCCCTGTTGTTTACACTGGCAGCTTTGACAGACTGTGCTCCAGCCAGGGAATACTCAGTAATGTATGCCAGGTGTTCTGCTTCCCTCAAAGTAATCACTTTCTTAATCAAAACATACTTTTCTTAATCAGTGTTTAAGTAAAATATCTAAACATCCTAACACAAGATAAATTAAGGTATTTAGTCTTGTTTTCAATATAATCGGTTTCATGCATAAAAGTATTGGCCAATATACAGTAAGAAAAATACATTTACTTCCACTTTGAATTGTTTATTTTTCTTACCCCATTGGCAAATAGTTCAGCTTTTTTAAGCATAAAACCTTATATGATTTCTCTCACTTGACAGACAAGTGTTATCTGGTAAACAAGACAATATTGAGAAAGAAAATCATAATTTTTATTATAATTTAATTTTTGTGTGTACCCACTGTAAAACATTTCCACCTATTTCAACTTAAAAACTTTAGTTGCTGTCTTAACTGGGTACATCAAGTCATTAAAAAGGCAATAAAACAGTTCAGTTGCATTAAACTGACTAACAGAGTTGAATCTTATATAACTTATAATACAAGTAAAAAACTTATTTTGATTTTAAAGCAGGGTTCCTCAGACTCATTATGGAGGGCCACTGTCCTGCAGACTTTAGCCCCGACCCTAATCAAACACACCTTCCTGGGATTTTCTAGTGATCCTGAACACCTTGACTGGCTTGCTCAGTTGCGGTTGATCAAGGTAGGACCTAAACTTTGCAGGACAGCGGCCCTCCAGGACTGAGTTTGATTTAATTTGTTTAATGTAAAAAAAAAAAAATGGTCATGACTTACTGGTCATATCACCTTTTACAGTATGTTTAACCATATATTGGGGGCAAATTTTTAAGTGAGCTAAACCTGACAGAAACTTCCAAAACCTCATTTTTTTGGTATCCTTGAGGAAAACAACTTATAAATCATATTTATAAATCGTATTATTTATTTATTTATTTATTTATTTATTTATTTATTTTGTGTGTGAAAATGTAAGAATGCATAAAGTTTTGTGTGTGTGTGTGTGTGTGTGTGTGTGTGTTGTCCTAGTAAACCCTACGCAATGGTGGGAACTACATGTCCCAATTATGACATATTTTTGGTCCCAATGAGGACAGCTTATAAATCTTTCTAAGTGATGTTTTTTGAAAATGTAAAAAGAAAGTTTTCTGTGATGTGTAGGTTAAGTGGGGGATAGACAATGCAGAAAAAAATCGTTTATTATGTCAATGCAGAAAAAAAAAAAATGAAAATGTGTGTGTGTGTTTGGTGAGAATGTTCAGATCCCTAAATGTCCAATATTGATTCTTCATTTGACATTTACATTTAATAATTTAGCAGACAGAGTAACTAAAGCTACTCACAAATGAGGAGAACGATAGAAGCAGTCAAACAAATTCACAGTATAAGTTTAAAAGAATGTTCAATATGGATTCTATTTCTTCATTTAGAAATAAACTAAGTATTAAAAGAGTATTTCACTCAAAAATGTTACTTACCCCATGATTTACTCGCCCTCAAGACATCCCATGTGTATACTACGTTCTTCTTTCAAACGAATACAATCAAAGTTATATAAAAAATGTCCTGGCTCTTCCCGGCTTTATAATGGCAGTGAATGACAGCCCAAAATTTGAAGCATCCATCCATCATAAAAGTAACTCACACTGCTCCGGAGTGTTAATAAAGACCTTCTGAAGCAAATCGATTGGTTTGTGCAAGAAAAAATATCCATATTTAACACAAATATCTAGCTTCCGGCAGACCGCCTTCTGTATTTAATTTATTTAAACTCAAAATGTTTTTTTATCGTCATGAAGAGAATGATCATCAGGCTTTACACAAACTTTCCGAGCTCATCCTGCTGAGTGATGTATGTCATTAAAGCAAAAGAAGACATTTTAACATTTATGTTCATTTAAATTTCACTGAATTTAATGTTATTTTGACAATATAAATTGTGATAGGGAATAAAGAAAATGATGTGAAAAAGATACATTTTACTATTGGTGTCAGACTTTCGGCCTTCACAATAGGCCTATACATAACGTTTCTTTGCTGTTTATTTTTTATTTATTTTTTTATAAAGAAACTATTACTCATTCCAACTCTAGCCTACTTTACATTGTGCATAGCTGAATAGAAGGCAGGATAGAGGCCGACACATTACAAAAGCAACTAATCTACAGTTAGTAAAGCACCACGTGTCAGGAAACCACCTGTGAGAGCTTGAAAGAGAACACAAGGAACTGATTATTTATCTAGGCATATGGGCACAGGCCAAAGCACCGCCGATAGGTTTAATATCTCCAGAAGCACTTTTAAAGAGAAGCTCTTGTCTGTTTGGTCCTGAGTTGAGAATGATGAACGCATCTATGACTGATGTCCTTCCTCAGCACTGCAGGCTGAGGTTGTTTCAGACTGCGAAGGGCTGAACCAGAGATGACCTAGTCTGTGGACAGACCAGATGTTGCAGGAATGAGACAACCAGCATGCCAAAGATAATGCTGGAAGCCTTGCTGTTCCAACTCTTCAACGTGTATGTCTTAGGGAGCCAGCTCTGCAACAAGTTGCTTTTACTTTGAGTGTATGAAACGACAAACGTTCCCATAACGCAGTCCAAACCCATGAAAGACAATACTGCAGCTGATTATGACAATACTGCATAACTGTTTTGTGACACCACAATGTCCTGATAAGAATAACGGTCTTGTTCAATGAGATTTCTAACTCCTGCAATCTCTCAATTAGTAAAGAGGTCTCCTATTGAATACAGGGATCCTCAGGCCTTGTTTCCCAAATCAGACACATCTCGACTCCACACCACTCCCCAACCCCCTGCGCTCCGTGGCCCACATCCCGTCCAAAGATTCGGGACACACAGCGGCCCCTTCCTCCCCCTCTGGACTGCCTTCCATTTCCCTTTTGATTGTGATTGACAGATTCTTTGTCCCATTGTACTGAGCTGTCGCCTCTGATGAAGACACACACACACACACACAAACACACACACATGCATGTATAGGAAAGCACGCTCTTGCTCGTGCACCTTGGCCTTGTTACGCCAGACTTGAAAGGTCTGCCATCGCAGAGACGGGAATGCACTATCTACGCTGGGTACGTTTCCAGTCGATTAGAAACCAAGGACATGGTTGCGCGTTTCCGGACGCAGTCCAGAGGAACCTGGCGCAGTCCGTCTGCAGGCTGCGCCGTGCTGAGGTGGTGTGGCTGAGAGGGACAGCTGGTGTGGGAGGCGAAAGGGATGCTCAATGTTGTCTGAAGTGGTTGTCATTAACACAGCTCCTCAGGGATGGGAACCAGGTCACATTCTCTCACTCTGCACAAAGCAATGTGTGTGTGAGAGGGCTGGGGGTGTATAGGGAGGGTGGCGGATGGGGACTAGGCCATGACCTCTTTATATCCATCAACATATCATTGGCCGGGTGTGCGCTGTCCAATCTGCAATGCGTCGGAATGTACATATGTGCTCGATTTGCCCCTTCTTGCTTTTGCGGTCTCCCTGCTCGTTGTCACAATCTTTATATCTCCTGCATCTTTTGCTGTCGCTTTTTTAGGCTTTCGCTTTCTGCTTGCCATTTTTTGTTGGCCTTCCATGCATAGTGACTAAAAAGCTTGGCTATGTAAAACTGCTAATAAGGCTGGAGGGGGTCCGGTACTCTGTATAATAAGTCAGAACTGCCTTAATTCTATGTGGCATTGAACAAGTTGCTGAAAGCATTCTTTAAAAAATGTTGGTCCATTTTGATAGGATAGCATCCTGCAGTTGAGGGAGATTTGTGGGATGCACATCCAGGGCACGAAGCTCCCGTTCCACCACATCCCAAAGATGCTCTATTGGGTTGAGATCTGGTGACTGTGGGGGCCATTTTAGTACAGTGAATTCATTGTCATGTTCAAGAAACCAATTTGAAATGATTTGAGATTTGTGACATGGTGCATTATCCTGCTGGAAGTAGCCATCAGAGGATGGGTACATGGTGGTCATAAAGGGATGGACATGGTCAGAAACAATGCTCAGGTAGGCCGTGACATTTAAACGATGCAAAATTGGCACTAAGGGGCCTAAAGTGTGCCAAGAAAACATCCCCCACACCATTACACCACCACCAGCAGCCTGCACAGTGGTAACAAGGCATGGTGGATCCATGTTCTCATTCTGTGTTCAAAAAATGGGAAATTTCACATCACCCTACAAGAGGGAACCCTGATAGGCTGTCTGCGAAAAAAAGAAAGAAAAAAAATGTAAAGAAGAATAAAATCATCCACTGACTTTCAAAGCTGCTTCAGAAACAGATTTTGACTTTGAGGACCCTGATAGAAATGTAGTGGAGTAAAAAGTACAATATTTGTCTTTCAAATGTAGTGAAGTTAAAGTCAAAGTTTCCCAAAACAATAATACTCCAGTAAAGCACAGATACTCAAAAAGTGTACTTAAGTAAAGTCCTCAAGTAAATGTACTTAGTTACTGTCCACCTCTGCTTTATAGTAAGGAAGTATGCATATTCTTCTCATTCGGAAAGCCGCATTCTAGTAAGGCTGCATATCTGGGCTGCCACGTGATCAAGGCCGTCTCAGTTTGAAGGATCATTGGAAAGTAGCCTTCATTTCTCATCCTTAATTTGCTGTCTTTTGTAGGATGAAAAAATGTACACCAATCAGTTACCAACAATTCATTACATGCATTCCATTTCAGTACATATAAAGATATTTCCTAAAGTGTTTATATTAAAGTAAATTTAATAGTATATTCATACTGTACTGTACTGTCACTTACTAGACATTCTTGTTCTAGACTTCTGTGCTGAAAGGAACCTAGCATAAGGACTGGACTGTGGACTGGACTAGAAAGGATGCTCTAACTAAGATATAAGTGAGAAGCATCCATGGTAATGACACCACAGATCTCAGACTCTGTGTGCCAATACTTTACTCTGCTAATGTACTCTGTCGCCCTCTGCTGGTTAAAATGAGAATATCTGGCAGTCTGTCATCTGCTAATGTTGAGTATCCTTAGATTAAAGGTTTGAAGGGTGGTTAAAGGGATAGTTCACCCACACAAAAATAAAAAAATTAAAAAAAAAAAATCCCCATGATTTACTCACCCTCAAGCCATCCTACGTGTATGACATTTTTTTGATGAATGCTATCAGAGTTATACTAAAAAATGTCATTGCTTTTCCATGTTTTATAATGGCAGTGATTTTGAAGTATAAAAAAAGTCCATCCATCCATAAACGACGGTTAAATGGGGTTAATAAATGTCTTCTGAAGCAAAGTGATGGGTTTTTGCAGGAAAACATACATGCATGCTTCCTCTAACATTTATCATCTAAAGTTTTAAATAAGGAGATTTTTCTTACACAAACGCATCGCTTCACTTCAGAAGGAACTTTTTCACTTTATTAACCCCCTGGAGTCGTATGGATTACTTTTATGATGGATGTATGCACTTTTTTTGGACTTCCAAATCAGGACTGCAATTCACTGCCTTTATAAAGCTTAAAAGATCAATTATATATTTTTTAATATAACTCTGTTGAGTGATGCATTCAGTGTTTAGTTTTTTTTCTAAATAAAATGGCAGCCTCTAAGGAAAGTAAATGTGGCATGAGAAAAAGCAACACATGTAGCAATCTGAACAATAAAGACATGCAACAAATGAAAACTACACTTTAATATGATTCCAGGCTTGAGCAAAATGATCACATTACATTGTTTTTTAGGTTTAAAATCATAATCTTTAAATAAAGCTTTAAGACCGCCTAAATGTTCAAGTTAAGTCAAATAAAAACATGAACTTAGCTTATAAAAGGAGAGGAATAGATTTTAAACGGATAAAACATCGAAGACATTTCCATGTACGCCATTAGTATAAATAAAGGCAGCTATGTGATTATTTTTCACTTGATTATGAACTTCATAAGCAGACTGGTCTGTTGTGGTTTACTGTTTGATTCCATGTAGCAATTTTTCTTTTTCGTACAGACAATAATTCACAATCACGGAATAACTTAACCACCCTACTCTTTTAAAACGTTATCTGCTTTGACAGTATCTGATTTGTTCAGAAGAAAAGAGGTGTTAGCAATAATACAATAATACTTGTACGTGTTTTTTTGGGGGGGACTGAAAATCCAAATCTGCCTCTTTTTATAATGTGTTTTAATGTAAATTACTCCTTTGAGGTATTGTATTCTCCTGTTTGTTGCATTGAGTTGTGTCCTATTCTGCTGTAAACTGAGGGAACCGTGAGTGTGTGTCTCACTGCTGCCCTCTTCAGTCGGGAGAAATGGTGCGTCTGCGCAGACAGTTGCATGTCAGGCATTTGAGGATGCTCATGGTAATGTGCATAAGCGAGCCAAAGTTAAAGAGCAGGTTGTAGAAGGTGTGCACTGAAAGTCCTCCGGTCTCATCCGCGTATTTCATGGCCACGATGGGCGTGTAGAGGCTGTTGGTCAGATTTCGGAATCGAGGACGGCTGGATTCAATCACTTTCTTGGTGCACTGAAACAAAAGATTCATGGTTTAAAAGAGTGTAAGCCAAATTATATAAGCAATATAGAGTTTGCAGTTTATTTCAATGCAATGAATTCATAGGGTTTATAGTTTTCAGTCAAACCGTGGCACATACTTTAGCGATGTCCTCGGGGGTTTGTCCCAGTGCCTCAAAGATATCTATGGAAGATGGAATGTATACATCCTTGAAGTATCTGACTGTGTCTGCGTCTGCTCCAGGATATTCCATTTTGGCCACTTCTTCCATCATCTTTGTTTCAAATTCTGTATGCACTGGGCCTGGCTCAATCAGAGACAGTCTGGAGTATAGAGGAAATGTTACAGTACATTAGACCTGAAGTGACTGAAGAACTCTTTCATGTCTAAAAGATGGACTATAAGAAGTCTGATGAGTACAACAGGTATATAGTGCCACGTAAGTAAGTAAATAAATAGATAAATAAATAAAATATTGAAAATAAATCTCATAATTGGCCTTTTTCTAGAATAACGCCATAATTTTGCGAATAAAGTGCCCTGCTGACCACAATGTTCAAATTCCTTTCCATATAGATATTTCCAGTATTTCTGCTGCAATTATAACAAAGCTGCTTGATTCAAAACATATTATTAACAGAAACTGAAAGAGTTGATATATTAAATGAACACTCTTTGTTATGGGTTTAAACAAAAGTCCTTTTAAAGGGATAGTTCACCCAAAAATGAAAATTTGCTGTTAATTTACAGACCGTCAGGCCTGTAATTTCTTTCTTTTTTTCAGTAGGAATGTAAAGAAGATTTTAACTGAATCCAGGGTCCTTGGTAATTCATTTTGTTTTGTGTTTATGTTTTTTACTCTTAAAGTGACAGGAGTCATTGACTTGCATTATATGGATCGCCAAGGACCACGTTTTTATCTAAAAATCTTAACATTTCTACTGAAGAAAAAAGGACATCTACATCTTGGATGGTGTGTAAATAAACTGCAAATTTCCATGTTGGGTGAACTATCCTTTTAAGACAGAGAACTGGAACCTTTTTTGACCAACAAGCCATTTATTCATTTCTGGTTAATGCATTTTTCCAAAAGAGCCACAGTAAAAAATATTTTAAATGATTATGATTAAAAAACATGCTTTTTACCAATAAAATGTCAACAGTAGTAATTAGGTCCATAACTAAAAACATCAAATATGCAGCAAACAATAAATAAGTTGCAATATGGAATTAATTGTGCAGAATTAATACCCGATATGGCATTTTAATGTGTTTTTGGTTGTTTAGCCATACAAATGAAGACAGAGGCTACTATGCTTGTCCGTGTTCGGAGCACAGGCACAGAATCCTATCAGTAATGTTGTCTTTTGCGACTTATTACGCTTAAAAAATAATATTTATTTTTATCAACTGAAATCTGCACAGAGTACCATAAATACGACACATACGATCACAAGGGTCTCTGCTGCAAAATAGAAAATACCACCGGGTGAAATGTTTTGAAATGTCTCTTTGGACAGCAAAGCACTAGTTTCAATAAAAGGATAGGCCTTTGTTAACGTTTATATAGCCTACTTTTACATTTTACAGTTGTTCTAAAAAGGGTTTTCGGTTACCTTAAACATTCTGCAGCTGCATGAATCTGTGACACTCACGAACAGCACCGAACATGTATGGTCGGTACAACTTTTCATTAAAGGAAGCGTATGTAAGATTATGGCCAAAACTGGTACTGCAATCACTTTCAAATGACTTTAGAGCGGTGTCCACCTCTCCCCCCTCTCCCTGACTCGAGGTTGCCAGATTGGCTGCAGGATCCAGCAGGAGCGTTTGTATCTGCAGCTGTGGTAACTAGAGCAGATCTGGCAACCCAGATGCCCAAACACTACTGACTTTGTGATTGGTCGATAGGTGGAGGGTGGAGCTTCAGGCCAAAACACAACATGTTAACATCAACATCAGTTGAGGGCAGCAACAACAACTTTTAAATGACAATATCCTGGCCGGACTACTGTTGTCAGTGATATGAGTATTTGAAATTAACATGATTTCTTAATGTCTAGTGACATATCAGGGCAATTTTATGATTAATTGAAATACATTTCTAACATACAGTTCCTTTAAATTTGGTAGGCTGTACAACAAGGGAATTGTAATTGGCTTCTATTGGGTATTGTAATTGTGTATATATTTTTTTTAATCGATCATTTGGCTGCAATTGGGAATTGTAATTGTGTATAATTTATTTTATCGATCATTTGTTGTTAAAGGGTGAGAGACCTGGCCAGGGGTTGCTCACGAGCCATAGGTTCCTTATCACTGCTTTAAAGCAAGTCATTTCACAAGGCAGCCATCTTTGAAATGCCTCTGGGGCAGCTATTTCAGTCATACAAGTGCAGCTCCTATCTCTTTAAATGGGGAAACATCAAATTCCCCAAAGCTATTCATTAAGCTTGCGATTCAATTTCATCTTTGAAATCAGCAATATGACAACAGTGCTTCTGAACACTCAAACTCATGACAAAAAAAACAAAAATGTTCAGGTTGGACCAGCCAATGTGACTATACATTCATAAGGCCAGTTCACACTGTACTGGGCTGTTGGCATCTGTCGCGGCTTTTTGTCACCGATTGAACATGCTGAATCGGATTTCTGAGAAGTGACGTGCTGTAATCTGGTGACTGTCAGTGTTGGCTTGCGTCTGTTGTTGGAGTGTGAACTAGCATATAAGCGCGCGTCTCAGAACACTGACTGTTCATAATGCAACTGGAGCTTCTAAAAGCAGCCGATGCAATGACTTTACCAATTGCTGATGAGCTCTTTTACTTAGAAGGCGGCACTATATGTCTCCCATTCATAGTAATATGAGTGCATTGTCTTTGTATATCTAAAGTCTTTTGTTTTCGTCATATATGCAGAAAGAATTCAGACTCAGCATCAATAGGCCCTTCAGATGACTTACTTCACATCGAACTTCAGCAGCTGCACAGCCAAACTCTCACAGAAGCCCTCTATGGCGAACTTAGAGGCCGTGTAGACATCATTGAACACCACACCTGCAGATGAGTTCAATAGAGATATATTCAGTGATAATGTCATTGTTCTGCTGCCCTTCCAATGTGGCTTAAACCATGTGTGGCATTTCTGGCTGTCATAATGCTCTACAGCCAAGTTCATAACTCTGAATGCCTCTATTGTTCATCTGACTGTCAAGCATTCAGTAAGGCCTCTGGTGTGTCTGTCGTACCCTGCAGGCCCATTACGCTGCTCATGACGATAATGTGGCCGGCTCGCCTCTTCTTCATGTCTGGCATGACCTCTTTTATCATGCGCACAGTCCCGAAGAAGTTGGTCTCGAACACTTTCTTCATCTCATCCATACTGATGCTCTCCACAGGGCCCAGCAAACCCACGCCTGCATTATTAACTGTAAAATCAGACAGGAAACATGGCTGGTTATGGACTTCACAGTTTCCCTGAGGCGCTATAATATTGATTTATTGTGACCAGCACTTATCATTCAACACATGCTTATTATAGTTTCTGTAGTATCTACTTGGTCTCTGCTGAAATGTTCAAACAGGCAGGAAAAAATCTGTTCAATTTGTACAACGCCAATCCAAGCCTACACCAAATCCTATTAAAGTTAATGCGTCTCAGTCTGAACAGTAAAATAGGATTTGATGCATGTGTTGTGTTCGACGCATAGTCATGTGACACATTAATACAGCAGGTGTTTTGTCAAGAAGAACAACAGGTAGTGAACCCTTGTGAAAAAGAAGTGCACATTGAATGTGAATTTGTAGTGTACGTCAAATCTTAAAAGTATATATATATCATGCCATCCAAGTTTTATAATGGCAGTCCAAAATTTGAAGCACAAAAAAGTGCATCCATCCATTATAAAAGTAATCCACACTGCTCCAGGGGGTTAATAAAGAAGTGAATTGATTGTTTTTTGTGAGAAAAATATCAGTATTTAACATGTTATAAAGTAAAATATATAGCTTCCGACAGGCCACCGTCCATATTCATCTTACAAAAAAAGAGTAACTGGCACATCAATGATGTTGGACGTCCCGTAAGGATTTATAAAAGCGAGAGGTACTGCTCTTTCTTCATAGGTTAAATAATGAAGGCAGTCCACTGGAAGCTAGATATTTTTCTTTATAATATGTTAAATATGGATATTTTTTGTACAAAAAACAGTCGATTCACTTTAGAAGGCTTTTATTAACCTTTTATTAACCCCCCGGAGACGTATGGATTACTTTTATAATGAATGGATGCACTTTTTTGGGCTTCACATTTTGGGCTGCCATTCACTGACATTATAAAGCTTGGAAGAGCCAGGACATAATATAACTCTGATTATATTCGTCTGAAAGAATAATGTCATATACACCTAAGATGACTTGAGGGTCAGTAAAATATGAGAATTTTTATTTTTGGGTGAACTATCCCTTTAAATGTTACTTTAAATATAATTTAAATCATTATGTATTAGGGGTGTAACGATTCGTTTAACAACGATTTGATTCGTATCGCGATTTGAAGTTGTCGATACTATTTAAGGAGGATATTGGTTAATTTAGAACGATATGATCCGAAACGATTCAGTGACTTGACATCAATTCAGTATCTTTTTAGCCAAAAATTTAAATCAGTGTGACTGTTTTATTTCAACCGAATCGAATCGTTGTTAAAACGAATCGTTACACCCCTATTATGTATAAAATATCGTTTGTCATGCTCAGTACACTTATTTAGCATTTTGTGTTATTTTGTAACATACAAAAGCACATGTAAAGTACTTGATTATAATTTTAACTGTAGTGTGTTATTCAACATTACTTTTAAAGTCTATATATTGTAATATAATGCAATTGATTATTACAAATGTGTAATTACAAATATAGTTAAATACATTATATAAGGTTAATACTTAAAACTCCAAGACCATTTTTTTGGGATTTCCGCCTGGATTTGGCTACCCAAATTGAAAAGCTTCCCATACACACATGCAGTGGTCTAAGTTCAAAATGTGTCATTTAATAGGAAACCCTTTGAAGTTACATAAAACACTGCTAAAGTGATAAACATGTAAGTATAGGTTGTCTAAGCTGTAATAAATCCCCCAAAAAGTAGGCGCTTTTTTAAAATTTATTTTTTTACAAATTCCTGTGTGCCCCAGGTTCCTGCAGACAATTTGGGCTGTTTCCACTAAATTCCAGAAAATAGTGGAAAAAAGAAGTTTGTTTGTGTCATGTTGTATGCCAGATTTATTCAAATGGGTCTGAAGGGATGACCCCCCCTCCCACCACTAGTGATATAAATGCAATATTCCAGTGTCATTAAATTAATTATATATTCTGGAAACAGCCCAAACTGTCTGCAGGGTCCTAGAGCACACAGGGCCTGAGTTACACACTTTCAAAAATTAATTTATATAAAAAAATCCTAGTGCCTAAATTGGGGGGGAGGGTTATAACATCTTAGACAACATATGCTTACATGTTTATCCCTTTTAGCAGTGTTTTATGTAACTTTAAAGGGTGTCCTGTAAAATGACACCAACATTTTGAACCTAGACCACTGTATGTGTGTATGGGAGGCTTTTCAATTTGGGTAGGCCAAATCCAGGCGGAAATGGCACCAGAGTAATTTAGTGTAAATGCATTACTTTGTGTAAAACAAATGCCAAAGGGATGCATATCTCCAGTAGAGACTCTAAGCTTTCAAATGGTACCACATATGACACCATAGCTCCTTCACAGACATGTATAATTGAATACATGACGATGTCATTCCCGTCCCTATACAGGGTCCTCGGAGTTTAAGTGGTTAAATAGAAATCACATAAAAATATATTAGGTTACTGCTTGCTTGGACATTCAGAAATGCACTTTAACCATATTTCAAAGACAACAGAAATATAAATTAGTAAGTAAAAAAGCAAAGTAAAGTTCAGACAAAATGATAACACATTTTCATATAATTGCAATTATCATGTGCCTGAAATTATTACTTTCAGTTTCTATATTTAAGTATATTGTTTTACAGTATATTATTTCCACTCATTTTAAAAGTGTGCTAAAGTGTAGCCTAGTTCTTTTACACAGGAAAATATCTTTATGGGAACATTTAGGACGTAAAAGTCCACAAGGCATGTTAAACGTTTCCCTTAGCAAACAGTTTTATGTTAGCAAGCCAAGGACAGCTGGTTTGCTAACTTGCACATGCTTTTCGCTCTTTTCAAAAGTCCAAATCTGATTCTCCAAATCTTGCCTCAACTTGCGGTTTGAATAGCCCATGTAAAAAAAAATCTGATTTCCCCTGCAGTGTGAACAAAGCCAATAAGGGTCAAAGGCATCCTGCACTCACTGAGGATGTCGATGTGGCGGTCCTTTACACTGTCAATGCACTGCCTGACTGAGTCATCACTACACACATCCAATGCCAGCAGTGTCAAGGTCTTGCCGTACGCATCGCCCGCTGCTTCCACCAGCTGGTCCTTCTTTTTCAGGTTTCTCATAGTGGCAATAACTTCAAGATAAGTGAGAGAGAGAATAACATGTTATCAACAAATCATCAGGAAATACAGAAAAGCGCAAGCCTAATATCTACAAAAGGTCCCACTGAGAGGTTTTAGATGCTCTGTCCTGAAGTCAGTGCAGGAGATTGTAGTTTGATTGAATATGGCCTTTTGTTGATGTTTTCACACTAACATTACTGACCCAAACAAAATACTGAGTGTAATCAGTGGTATGTGTTGCTTAATTAAACTGTGGCTGAAAGATAAGCTGAAGAGATTAACATTGTAATGCACTTTGCACTTTGAACACATGAGGGACACTGACCTAAATCAAGCGCCCATCCCAGATTTAATAATAAGCTTGCTCAACATTTTTCATTACATCTGTAATTTGTGTTGTTGCATTTGGAGATTTATCCTTATGAAAACATCAAAAATACAGTCCATGTGTGATGTCAGTGATCAGCTGTGCTGATCACACACACACACACACACACACACACACACACACACACACACACACACACACACACACACACACACACACACACACACACACACACACACACACACACACACACACACACACACACACACACACACACCACATTTTCATCATGGGTGGAGTCTTCCTAAGCAGGTTTTTGCAAATGTCAAGAAATATTTGTTTTTTTAAACTGCATCTCTTTAATGCACTAACTCTCTATATTTATTTATAAAAAAAACTACCATTCAAATGTTTGAATTGGTCAGTATGATTTATTATAGAAATTGATACTTTTATTCAGCACGGATGAATTAAATTGAACAAAAATGACAGTATACAAGACATTTACATTGTTACAAAAATTATATTTCAAAGAAATTCTGTTCTTTTGAGCAAAATGCTTTCATATCAGAATGATTTGTGAAGGATCATGTGACACTGAAGACTAGAGTTATGATGCTGAGAATACAGCGTTGCGTCACATGAATAAATTACATTTTAAATTATAGAATCATAGAAAACAGTTGGTTTAAATTGAAATAATAGTATTTCAATAGTACTGTTTTACTGTATTTTTGATCTAAAAAAAATTATGAGCATAAGAGACTTCTATCAAAAATGTTTAAAAATAATGACCCTAAACTTTTAATTAAATGGCAGTGTATATATTTAATTATTATTCATTTCTATATTTTATATTTCTCTTTTCAAGCTTGTTCTTCTCATCTAGCTTTCTATTACAACGCTTGTCATGCTACTTCCTAGCTCCTTATGAATTATTTTGTCTTATTTCTCATTTGTAAGTCAAACAGAAGTGTCTAATAAATAAGTACACGATAGGCTTGTGATCATAGGCTTACTTTTTGTCTTTGACAATGACATATTATTTAGATGTCTCTTTCTCTGTGGCACTTACACACCACTGTAAAAAAAAAAAGTCTCCAATTAATTTTTTCAAGTGACTGGTCATATCTACATTTTTCAGTTGGCCGAATTGAAATTTTGTGAATTGATGCAATTTAATTCAGAATTTCAATTCGGCCAACTGAAAAATGTAGATATGATCAGTCACTTGAAAATTTTCAATCAGGGAGACTGGATTATTTTTTATTTTTTTATTTTTTTTACAGTATTGAGGTTTGATTTGCTGATCAAATCCTGTCTGATTTAGAGATGAGACCGAGGAGCCTCCATAGCTTGAGCGTCATTAATTCAGCAAATTATTGCAGTCTGTCAACAGACGGCATCCATGATCAGTCACAGCCCAGCTGCTGTTGAAAAGTGCCAGGGAACATGCGGAGACCATAATGCAACTGTAAGGTGATGATGGAGACACGCAGCAGCTGAGAAATCTGCATTCCTGTCTTAACTAGATTTAACTAGTGTATATATATATCTATAAAGCCTAAGCTGTACTCGATAAGAGGGCAACTTAATTCTTACGACACAAAAGGCCTGTGAGGCCAAACTAGGCCACAACATAAATGTGTTTGTGAGAACAACCGCCTCATTGTTAAAGCTGTTGTTTTAAGTCTTGAGGCAGATTTAACATTCTTGAATGAGCCCCTCTCAATTAAAATTGGATTCTTTTTTTGGCTTCTTTGAAGTTGGCATATATCACTGCTCCTCATTATATCCAGAACCAATGAAAAGGAATAACATTTTTTTTTGTCCTGAAAAATCCACTGTTGCAATGCTCTTAAAATGGGAACAAAGTTAAAATGAAATTCATTGAAAAGATGACTTCTCCATTTCAGCTTCCTTAACAGCATCCCTTCAGAGTAGTAAAACAAGGGGTCTGTAGCGATACCGCCCCCCCCCCCCCCAAAAAAAGCCACTATTTGTATTTATATATGCAAATGCTTTAGAGTCAATGATTGGATCAATATTGCAGTGATTATGATGTTTCTAGCATGTTATATGTTTGGCAACAGTTCTTCTAACCCTGATTGATGGAGTGTAGCTTTTCATTTCTTAAACAACCATGAATTCATTAGTTCAGGTTCATTGTTTCTGCCTTAAAGTGATACACTGTTTAAATTAATACATTGTTTATTAATACATTATTCATTAATCAATTGTTAGCTAACTGTGTGATGTGTTTATACACATCCCTTAATTTGCAAAAACAGTTTTTACGCTGGCTGGAGATTTTTATTTTTGACTTGAAAAAGAGCTAATGCAAATAATGGGAGATGGAAATGCATTTGCAAAATAAATTCAGACCCACATGACTAATTGGCTGTTTCTGTTGATGGTGTCAAAAATGTTGCATAACATTTCAAATGTGGCCTCTGACATTCTGAAGTGTCGTAGCCAAAGATTGTGAGTAAAATGTCTGGTCACTACGATCTCCCAAAAATTATGCTGACGTAATGCCCTTGCTGCTAGTAACCTTCGTCAAAAATATTGCATTTCATCTTCTGTGCAATTCAATTTGCTGATTGCAGGCTGCACTGCTAGTAAATGCATCAGGCTAAAATTTTGAACATTGCGACATTTATTTCTATCAAGAGGTGCATCAATTTTCGGTCAAGATCTTGTATTGCAAGAGTCCAGCACTCTAAAGTCTCATTCAGCACACTCCAAAGACTTTCAGTGAATTAAAGGTCTGGACTCAGAGTAGGGCTGCACGATTAATCATATTTTAATCGTGATAAAGATATCTGCTAATCTAGATTGATTTCACATAATCGTTACAATATTTGCCTGCTCATTATTTATCCTAATGTGTTTTTCTTTGGGATAACGAGCCATGCTTGTGGTTGCCAGATACAAAGAGTTTAAATCCCCCAAATAGAGATTTTCCTTTAAAAGGATATACTTTCCCGGTGATTTACTTAATTTGTGCAATCTGGCAACTCTGTGCACGCGCTACCTCTGAATGAGGAAGGAGATCTGATGATCTGAAAATAAACATATGCGCTGGAGTTTAGCGATCTCCACTGCGAAATTCTGCTTCAATGAAAGTGTTATACAGCCAGTCTTTGTTTCTTTACAAGCCACTATTTGTGTGACTAAATCTGCCATGATCAAACATTTAGCGATGAATTTCAACACGGATCCCTTCCTTATAGGTTGCGAAGGTGCATACTGAACACAGTTTAATGTTACAGTATGGTTTATTGTTATGTTCGCAGAGATTGGCCTTTTAATATCACTGTCACGTGCATTAAGCCACGTTAAGCGTTTTTAACATTTAGCATTTTAGAATGTCCCTACATTTCTTATGTATATTATTATATATAGAGAAAGAATGAGAAAAAACATCCAGAAAATCACATTTTGATTTTTAAAGATTTTATTTGCAAATTAAATGGAAAATAAGTATTTGGTCACCTGCAAAAAAACAAGATTTCTTTTTCTCCACTATGGCCAAGACCAAAGAGCAGTTAAAGGACAACAGAAACAAAAGGGTAGACCTGCACCAGGCTGGGAAGACTAACTCTGCAATAGGTAAACAGCTTGGTGTGAGGAAATCAACTGTGGGAGCAATTATTTGAAAATGGAAGACATACAAGACCACTGACAAGCTCCCTCGATCTAGGGCTCCATGCAAGATCTCACCCCATGGGGTCAAAATGTTCACAAGGATGATGAGCAAAAATCCCAGAACCACACAGGGGTACCTAGTGAATTACCTTCAAAGAGCAGAGACTAAAGTAACAAAGGCTACCATCAGTAACACACTACGCCGTCAGGGACTCAAATCCTGTAGTGCTGTAGTGCCAGATGTGTCCCCCTGCTTAAGCCAGTACGTCCAGGCCCGTCTGAAGATTGCTAGAGAGCATTTGGATGATCCAGAAGAGGATTGGGAGAATGCCATATGGTCATATGAGACAAAAATATAACTTTTGGTAAAAACTCCAAAGAACACCATACCTAGTGTGAGGCATGGGGGTGAAAAATCATGCTTTGTGGCTGTTTTTCTGCAAAGGGACCAGGACGACTGATCTGTGTAAAGGAAAGAATGAATGGGGCCATGTATTGTGAGATTTTGAGAAAAAAACTCCTTCCATCAGCAAGGGCATTGAAGATGAAACATGACTGGGTCTTTCAGCATGACAATGATCCCAAACACACCACCCGGGCAACGAAGGAGTGGCTTCGTAAGAACCATTTCAAGGCCCTGGAGTGGCCTTGCCAGTCTCCAGATCTCAACCCCATAGAACATCTTTGGAGGGAGTTGAAAATCCATGTTGACCAGCGACAGTCCCAAAACATCACTGTTCTAGAGGAGATCTGCATGGAGGAATGGGCCAAACTACCAGCAACAGTGTATAAAAAGCTTGTGGGGACTTACAGAAAACATTTGCTCTCTGTCATTGCCAACAAAGGGTATACAACAAAGTATTGAGTTTAACTTTTTACTGACCAAATACTTATTTTCCACCATAATTAGCAAATAAAATCTTTAAAAATCAGACAATGTGATTTTCTTTCATAGTTGAAGTGTACTGATGAAACTACAGGCTAACAGGCTTTTTCATCTCTCTCTCTCTCTCTCTCTCTCTCTCTCTCTCTCTCTCTCTCTCTCTCTCTCTCTCTCTCTCTCTCTATCTATATATATATATATATATATAT
Source organism: Pseudorasbora parva (assembly GCF_024679245.1). Classification (NCBI taxonomy): domain Eukaryota; kingdom Metazoa; phylum Chordata; class Actinopteri; order Cypriniformes; family Gobionidae; genus Pseudorasbora; species Pseudorasbora parva. Next base: position 44,788,296 of record NC_090173.1, on the reverse strand, counting down.
ATATATATATATATATATATATATATATATATATATATATATATATATATATATATATAAAAAATTAACCATTATCGCGCAGCCCTAACTCTGAGGTGCCAATTTATGTTTGAAAATGAATTTGCCTGATGAATCTTGATATTGTCATCCTAGAATCTGGCCATGACGTGTCTTCCTACATGGATGTTTAATAAATGAAAAGCTACATACTCCATCAATTAGGGTTAGAAGAATTGTACCCAAACAGCATGCTAGAAAAATAATAATCACTGCAGTAATGATCCAATCATTGACTCTTAAGCATTTGCCTGTTTAATTAAGTCCAAACAGCCATTTTTGGGGGCCAGGCAGTGTATTTAAAATGTGTTTAAATCACAAATAAAAATATATAGCCCCCCCCCCCCCCAATTAAATTTTAAAGTAAATGACTCATCAATACGTTTACAGTTAGCATCATAACGAAGTATATAAATACATTTAATGAATAGTTCACCCAGAAATGAAACTTCTGTCATTTACTCATGCTCAAGTTCCAAACCTGAGAGTTTCTTTCTTCTCAGAACTTGAATTTTAAAGAATATGGGTAACCAAAAAGTTGATGACTTCCATAGAATGGGAAACAAATACAATGGAAGTCAACGAAGACCACACATTGTTTGGTTACCAACATTCTTCAAAATATATTTTGTTATAAGCAGAAGAAATGCATACAGTTGTGGAACAACTTTAGCGTGAGTAGGCCTAAATGAGAATTTTCATTTTTGGGTGAACTAGTATAGGCTATCTCTTGAATGTGCACATGTTAATAGGCCAGGCTTCATTTCTCAGTCCACCAATGGGATCTGAAAAAGGTTGCAAACCATTTGATTGACATTAATGAGTCTCTGGGTGTAGCTGATAACAAATGTCCAATGGTTTTCCCCTGCTCAGAGTGCAGATGAAGTCTTCAGACGACCCTCGCTTTAGAGCCCTCAACTTGTACAGGTCTCCAACTTTGTCCCTCTCCCAACACTCATTCCACTGTGTGAACTATGGGTGCATTAGACACGGCACTAAACCAGGGCAGCGGTCTACAATTCACAGCCATAAAGGGAGCTTTGTACTGGAGAAGTCACTTGAAAGAGAACTGGCAGTCTCTTTATGATCTCCGCCTGGCAAGCGGTATCCTGGCGGAGCCGAACCCTGGAAACTGCGCTTTCACATGATAATAAAGAGCCTTTGGGTTCAACTAGAGAAAAGTGAATGTCTAATCAAATCTTGCTTTTCGGATGAAGAGACAAACTAATGCGTAAATGTGCACCGCGTTATGTAATAATAATAATAAAAACAACAACAGCGGCATTACAAAATAACACATTTAGGCTATCGACTTAAAGCGCGTAAACTTCTAATATCTACAACTTCTGAAGTATTTTCTAAACTATAACCAAAACGTTCTGGACGTATCGCTGAAGGAATTATAACGCAAATGAGCCCGTTTACCATGGTAACGCTTCTGCTCGTCTCTGGCCAGCAGCACGGCGATCCGCAGTCCGATCCCAGAGGAGCAGCCGGTGATCAGCACCACTTTCTGCTCGCCGCCACTCGCCATGGCAACTCCTGTCAGTCTCAGTTGCGAGCTGGATCAGAGGACTTTAAAAAAAAAAACTTAAAGCGGATAATGCAACTCGGCGCTCATGTGAGCGGGTTATGCAGTCACATGGCTGACAGAATCGATTAGTTAAACGAACGCGCATCAGAGTTTACTGTACTGCTTAGAAAAACAAACAGATTAACGCAGAGAAATGCATTGCGAGCTGTGGGTACAAAGGGGAGAGGTGTGTGTGTGTGTGTGTGTGTTTGGGGAGGGGACGAGGGTCTAAGGCGAAAAATAAATAAATAAAGCCAACCAACAATCCATTACAACTTACAAGTAAACAAGTTTAATTCAGTTTAATATTATTACATTTAAATGTCAGCCTTCAGATATGTCAGTTCAGTGAGGGTATGATTTTCAAATAAATAAGGCAGTGATTGAACAACAAAACTAATTATATTAGGCTATAGGCTATTATATTATATTCTTATATATCATATATAGCCAATTATATTATAGCCTATTACAAACACACACACACACGCACGCACACTTCTTTTGGTTTATTATTTATGGTAATACTTAAAGTGAGTTTGGTTTTGCCTTGCCATCCTCAACTTGTCAATGGTAGCCTATCATTGCTGATAATATTTGTGATTATTCAAGCATTTTATATTGCTCTCTAGTGGTCAATTTTGATACATATGGCGACTGTTTAGTTTTTAGTTTCATTTTCATTTTAATAATATCCAATAGTGACAATATGACCATAATGCATTTTCCACACATTTACCTTGAGTAAAGCTGCTTAGGAATTGCATTAGTCTGTGCTGCCACCAGCTGGTTTAATACAACACATGCAGCTTTAATAACTAATGATAGGTTTTACAGAAATTGTTGGCCATGATAGAAATGATGCCACAACTTGTGAACATAGTAAAGAAAGAAAAAAAGAAAGAAAATACATTTTTAATACAATTCAATGTCATCATGTAGGCCTAGTGACCATGCCACCATAATATTAAGAATTTTGTCAGGAGATTCGATTTTTAGATAAGCTAGAAAATGTAAAACGTACCACTATATTGCAAAGATGCTCTGGGTGGTTGTCAAGGAGTTGCTATGCTTTTGTGGATGTGTTCTGTATGGTTACTAGAGTGTTGTGGGGCATTTGGAATAGGGGGTTCTGGGTTGTTGTAGCTGTAGATGTTTAGAGGTTTACTGGCTAAAGTCAAAAGAGCCCATGCAGTCACCCCATGTCTTTGTAATATTCTGGTCCCAATATTGTCTGTGGAGATTTTAGACTTGACAAGTGTTATTTGTATGGAATATTCCATAAAAATAAGGACGGCAATCTCCACCAGCCTCGACCTAGGGGTACGGCAGCGAGCCTTCCGTTCCACCGGGTCTTCCATCGCTCGCGGTCTTCTCTCTTCCGCGCTGCCCGACCTCCTCAGCACCGCGTTCCTCCTCAGCAGCGGGGGCTCTCCGACAGCATGTCCCTCCTTCCTCCCGGGTTTTGGTACCACAGGAACACAGTTATTTGTTCCTTACGGACGACTGCCGAGCACACACATAACAAAACATAAATAACACACAATGTAAACTCCATGTCGGTTCCTCTCTCGTCCTATCGCTCCTTCTTTTATGTTCCCGTCACTTCTCCGTGAGAGATCCGAGATCGGTGTGAGGCGCAGCTGACGCTCATCATCCAATCACTCACTGGCCTGGCGTTGCTCTCTCACGGCTCTCGCTCGCCCTCAGTCATATGCTACGTCCCAATTGGCCTACTTATACCATGTCCTAAAAGTATGTACTCTTTTTGTGAAGAAAAAGTGCATACTTTTGAGTGTGTAGCAGAAAAGCATGCAGGCTTCGGAACATACTTCGTCATCTATAATGGACTCTGTCGCTTAGTTACGTGCATCCCATCACCATTTTCACTGCTCTGTCAAACACACAGTTCAAATCAGTTTTAATGCAGAGACTGTTTGCAGTTTAAATGTAATGATGCTTTAAAAAGTTAATGGCCAAACGTGTCATTACAAAAGTTCACAATGCTGCTGCTGGTGAAATATAATGTGGACAACACTGATTAATAAATATATTTTTGTCAGGTTAAATACTGATAGTTGGTCACTCAAACCCCTTTATCTAAACTTCTCTACTTAACCGTCAGACTCGCACATCCGTCATGTTTGTAGTTTTTTAACGCTTTTTATCCGCATTTGTAGTTCTAATCAAACCTTCACCCAACCTGCAATGGGTTGTGGGCAATATCAGCCGTCACAGTGCGCATCGATCCGCACTTCGAATTCAGACCGGACTCATTTTAGGGTGACCTATCCCTTTAAAGCCCACCGGTGTCGCTAATAAGGAGGGTTTCTAAATTCTACAAATAGTCCTTTTAAAGGACAGTTCACCCAAAAATGAAAATTAGCCCATGAATTACCCACCCTCAAGTCTTCCTAGGTATATATGTCATTCTTCTTTCAGATGAATAAAATCTGAGTTATATTCTAAAAGTCTTGGCTCTTATAATAGCAGTGATTGTTGCTCCATTTTTGAAGTTCATAAAAATGCATCTGTCCATCGAATAACGTGCTCCACATGGCTCCAGGAGGTTAATAAATGTCTTCTGAAGTGAATTGATGTGTTTGTGTAAGAAAAATATCCATATTTAAAGCTTTATAAAGTAAAGTTTCGGTCGATCACCTTCCATATTCAGTTTATGGAAAAAGTGTTGAAAGTGCCACTGCAGTTCAAAGGCTTATGCGACCAGTTACACTCGTCAGACGTCGCGTACGCATCTTGAACTCTGAGAAGGCACTTTCAACACTTTTCCACGGAAGGTGAACGGCCAGAACTTTGCTTTAAAGCTACACTGTGTGATTTTTTCCCCATCTAGCGGTGAAAAGGTATATGACCATCCAGTGAACATTAGTTTCTACTTCCTCTCAATTCCGATTTCGTTTTAACTTCTACGGTGGCCGATTTAGTCCAAGATTAACATGGCTTCCAGTTCGACCTCGTTCATGACTGCCATCGAGTGTTAAAACGTGAAAAGCGAAGCTTGAATTTATGGGTATGTCCCTCTTTGGCTAATGTACTTTCAAGATTGGGGGGGGCAACATGGCGTCCAGCATTCAAACCCCTCACCCGTATGTATTTTCAATGGCATATTATAAACTTACGAGAATACTTTATTACTCGAAAGAAGTAAATATACATAAATGAGCACATATATTTTTGAAAGAACTAAGTGTTTTTAAGCTAAGAATAAACTAAAAAAGTTACACAGTGTAGCTTTAAAAAGTTTTAAATATTAATATTTTTCTCACACAAACACATCGATTTGCTTTAGAATGCATTTGTTAAGCACCCAGAGCCATGTGAAGCAGGTTATTTGATGGCCAGATGTATTTTTACGGACTTCAAAAACCTGCCATTATAAAGCTTGGATTAGCCACAACTTTTTACAAAATAACGGATTCTGAAAAACTATCCCTTTATTTATATTCTTTTGAAGTTTATTATTTATAAATGTATTTCTGAAAGTATGATCAAGTGTACTACTTTATCCACAAGGGTTATGCTATCCTTTAGAAACAGGGTCATGACCTCCTCAGAAGTTCACCCATCAATGCTAAATAGAAAAATCTGCTGTAATAAGTGAAAAGGACACCATCTCATCCAGTCACAAAAAAAGGAAATGTTAAACTTTAAGCTTTAATGTCTTTAACACAATGATTACATGTCACAGGTGAAAATGTCCTTGTCTGAAAACTGCTATTATAGTATTTCTTTGGCAAGGGCATTAGATGTTAGACGTGGGTTGAGTTGAATTTTAAACATTACTGAGAGGTGTCAAAGTGCATATAATAAGAACAAAGAGGGCTAATGCAGAGGTCACACATGTTTGGGCATGTTGTGACCACAGCTGCAAGGTTTGTAGCTGAAGAATTAAGACTAGCAAACAAAGTTTTACATTTCAAAAAGTACAGTTCTTAGCTTGAACGAGTCACACAGACAGGGCTTGAAAAGGTGAAAGCAGAGAGAGCCCCATTCTGCAGTTTATAACTATGACACTTAGCATAACAGATCAGCATGGGTTGATGGAGAGGATCGAGTTTGATGTTTTGCATATCTGCTTTGTGGAAGCTTGGTTTGTTTACAGAATGATCTGATTCGCCACAGGCCTCTCTGTTTGTAGTTATTGATTTCTGTCAGGCCTTTTAAAGTTTCTTCCAGAGGGCATAGTTTCCCCAGCATGGATTCCTGACCTGCTCTATCCCTCTTAGGTTCCACCCTTGTCCTATACTGATGGAGTTACACACTGGACACAAGTTTAGCCCTGCAGTCAGAATACAGCCACAAAACCCACATGGTCATGACAAAAGAGAATGGAGAGGTTCAGCGAAAGGAGAAATGGATCAGAATTCATATTTTGGACCACACCGCATCTACTGTAGCAAAGTCTGTTATGATTTGTCCACAGAGGCGGACAGTAGTGGAGTATCTTTACTTTCGACTTAAGTACATTTTTAAGTATACTTTATCAGTGTTTTTCTTTGGAAAACTTTTACTTCACTACATTCCAAAGCACAATATATAATGTCATACTTTTCACTGCACTACATTTCACAAATAAAAGCTGTTTTCTTACCTTTAATACTTAATTACATTAAAAATGTAGTACTTTTTTTTTTTTTACTTAACTTACTCAAGTACAACTTTAAATTACTTTTACTTGAGTAAAAGTATACCATTTTACTAAAATACTAAAATTAAGTATTAAATGATATTCAATATGAAATGTATTGCAGTAAAAAGTACAATATTATGTTTTGGAATGCTGTGAAGTAAAAGTTTTCCAAAAAAGAAAACTGATAAAGTCAACATGATCACATGGTAATGTGTATCAATAGTACAAGTGTAGCCTAGAAATCGGTGTAGCCATCGGGAGAATCGGGAGAATTCCCGGTGGGCCACTCTGTCCGCTCATAAATTGGGCCGGCTGCTTCATTTTTATTTTCTCTTAATTTTCTCTGTATGTCTATATGTGTTAAGTTAGGCTACCGTGTGACTGATATAAGAACAGCGCTAATTACACTAGATTTGAATTTAAAGCAGCGCATGATCATCAGACCGTGCATTAAAAAGTGCCGCTTTCTGTTGTTAAAGCGCGCTCTCTCCCCCTGTCAACAAATACGTGAACGCGACACCAGCGGGCATCATAACGTTATGATGCGTAGGGCATCAAGACGGCCAGCGGCGGTACTCACATTGGTGAGTTTCCAGACCAAACATCTCGATGTGGGTCTGGCTTGTCAGGCTAGTACGAGTGTGCAATCTCGTGGAATATACGACAAAAAGTGTTTTGGCGTGCATATGCTACACACTTTATGGTGTGCATATGATACGCACTTTATGCCGTGCATATGACACGCTCTTGGGTAGGATGGGGGTGGTGGGGTGGTGGGTTCGTACGTATAATACGGCATAAATTGCGTATCATATTTACACGAAAAACAGCATACCATATGCACGCCAAAACCCATTTTGACGTATACAGTCCACGAGATTGCACACTCCTACTATTTATACGCATTTTCGTGAGATCAGGCTTGATAAAGTACACATACTTGAAAAACAAAATGACTTGGAAAGTAAATGTACTTCAATACTGTTCACATCTGATTGTCCTACATTGGATAGTTAGCAATATTCTAATATTGATTTACTTTTGACAGTTTAACAGTGATGTTATTGTTAACTAAACTATTAAAGCTGCACTCTGTCATTTTTTTTGTCCACTAGAGGGTGTCTATTCAAAACAAAGGCGTAGTTTGATGACGCCAAGTTTGAGCGCAGTATCTTGGGACATGTGGTCTTCACCTCACAGCCAGAGGAAAATAATTGTATAGGACTCGATGAGACTCGATGCGATTATTAACAATACTGTAGTATGAAACAGAGCAGGACAGAGTGTTAAGGAGCTGACCACGGCCGCTGGAGCAATTGTTGAGCAACACAGCCTGCGATCATCGGGACTTTTATTATGACGGGACACTGTCACAGGAGTTTAAGTTAATGAACAAAAATGACCAGAACTAACACTGAAATTAAATATAATTTAAGCTAAAATGGCAAAAGCCATTCAAATTCAAATAAACTTAAAATGTTAAAACAAAAGCAATTTTTTTAAATAAATAACTGTGCGTGTGTTTGCGCGTGCGCGTGTGTGCGTGTGTGCGTGCAGCCCTGTCCCAAAACAAAAGGCAAATGCCTGGAGTCAATGATTGGATCATTAATGCAGTGATTATTATGTCTCTAGCATGTTATTTGTTTGGCAACATTTCTTCTAACTCTAATTGATGGAATGTGTAGTTTTTCATTTCTTAAATGATTCTTCTTGCTCCCTCCAACCATTCTTTCAGTTTGAGCCTGACAAATCTTGATATTATCATCCTGGAATATGGAAGACAAGATGTGTATTCCTATGGTTGTTTAAAAAAGGAAAAGCTACACACTCCATCAATCAGGGTACATCCAACTGGATATCCAACACTACACAGGTTTATACAAACCCATCAACATTGGGTTATATTGGTCTATGTGTGTGTGTGTGTGTGTGTGTGTGTGTGTTTTGGGGGGGGTTACTAGGTGAAAATAGGCTCACCACGGAAACCCCCGCTTCACTGCTACTCACGCGACGCTCTTGCTCCCGGTGTGAATGCACTCATTGATTAACATGGGTCATAGATCAAAACGACCTATAACAATGCAATACTATTACATATAAAAAAACACGTTTTACTCACATCAGTGTGTTGCACCATTCCTGTCGGATCCAAATCCAGCATCGACCTGAGATTTGTTTACAAACGATTCCGCAGTGAACTGAAGTGAACATGTCTTCCCCACGTGAGCTGGAACTTCATTAAAAATAAAGTTCAACCACACATTCCTAACATTAGGATCAGAAGGAAGCTTATGCAGCGACTGTGTTCTTCCACAACCAGGAATAGCGCAATATCTTCCTATCTTCCTCGGTATGTTTATTGTTGTTGGCTAGCACAAGCCGATCAGCTCCATCAGTTGGTGGGCGGGGCTACTGAATTAGACGTTCTGTAGAGGCGGTTTGTCGCGCGATGACGTAAGGATGAAGCACACAATCGTTTTCTGGGCCTGGTGTCTATAAAAGCTTTTCTAACAACGATGATTTCAGCTCTGAAACTTACAGGATTTTCTTATATTAGCATATCAAAAGCTCAAGGGAAAGTTGATTTCTCAATTCATCACTCCTTTAATTGTTTTCGTGAATTTAGCTGTTAAATTCTTCATGCTCAGATTTAACCAGTTGCATCTACACTGTAAAAAGTAATAAGTTGACTTTACTTAGAAAAGCTGTGGAAACTGATTGCCTCAAAAATTTCAAGCAAATTAAGTCATCATTTTTGACTTAATACTACTTACTGCTACTTTGTAGAGTTAACTTGTGTATTTGTAGAGGTTACCATAAAACTTGAGTACAAGTAACTCGATTTCAAAAGTTCAGCCAACTTATATAAGTTGGGGTTTGTAAGCAGAACTCAAACAAAATAGTTCTTTTAACTAGTTCTTTTAATGTCTGCTTGTTCATTTTACTAGAAGAATGTGTGGAAACTGATTGCCTTAAAATTCTCAAGTAAGCTGAACTTAACACTCAGTTAAGTAAGCTTAATTGCATCAAGTTGTTCTTACTTAAACCATTCAAGTCGGCATAATTCTATCTGTGAGCTGAGGAAGTGTACTCCCAGAATGCATTGCGGCATGAATAAATTAATCACAGGGCAATCGTAACTCCGTTTTATTATTTTTGGTTTTATTTTACCATTTTATCTGCTGTCTTTTGTCAGTATAACCCCAATAATGACAACAAATGAACTTGTAATGGTTTTATTAAGTGTAAAAAAAAAAAGGCTACCATTGTTGTGTTTTGCATGCTGAATATTGAAGTCTGTGGGTGACTCAAGCATGGTCAATTATTGGATATTGTCACAAATATAGAGGCATTATATCAACACAATTAAAATATGTCAGAAGCGTTAGCAATAAATTGTTAAAAGATCATTAATTGGTATTACATTTTATTTATATGTGTAATTTTACAAGTTTTTCTTTAGTAGATTCAACAATTACTTTTTCCAGTGTACATTTTAAGGGAAATGGATGGATGAGAGGATGGCTGTGTATGAGGTTTCCTGTTGTGTCTTACATTGGCTTTAGGAGACAGGTGTGTGTGTGTGTGTGTGTGTGTGTGTTTTAGGGAATTTTAGCCTCTAAGCAATCACTCTGGCATCTTACACAGGTTTAGAGAAGGATCAAGAGAAAAGGAGAGTGTGTTGAATAAATAAGCAGCAGTACAGGCCTCCGCCACCATAGACACTTTATTTCTGTCTACTTTTTTGTGCATATTTCTTTCTCACTGTGTGTCCACGTCAGATTCTCTCTACATGCAGAATTTATGCAGAATTTTTTGCTTTTGCTTTGTTGTTACAGCATTTGGACATGACCTTTGACTTTTTATAACTATGACTATATTTGCTCTGTCGGCGAGGATGGACTCTCACCAGTGAAGAAGATTCATTCCTGGCTCACTTAAAAAGACCTATAAGTGACAAAGCTTTAATTTAGCAAAATTAAATCAAATTTAGAGAGGTTAAAAATGTTTTAAAAATAAAATAAAATAAAACTATACCATATATCAAAATATTCCAAAGGTCTCTAAAAGGTCTTTTTTTTGTGTCAAACTTTTACATTTGCCAAAAATATTACTTTTTTTGTTATAAAAAAAAAACAAAAACAAGAAAGTCCAGGTGATAAAATATATGCAAAAGTAGTATAAACATTACTTTTAATAGAAGGTAACTAACACATGTGGTTACTTTTTATAGAGCAATGCAATGTTTTAATGTACTTTAAAAAAACACACACACTCCCACACTCAGAAATTGTCCTCTGCATTTAAACTATCCAAGTTAGTGCACACACACACATTGGAAGCAATAAGTAGTGAAAACACACACTGTAAACCTTGGACACACACACCTGGAGCAGTGGGCAGCCGTTCGATTGGGTGTTAAGGGTACCTCAGTTGTGGGTATTGAGGGTGAAAGAGATTCGATCATTCACTTCCCCACCTACATTTTCCTGCCTGTTCTGAGAATTGTTCCCTCCACCTTTTGGGTTACAAGTCTGACTCTCTATTCATGAGGTCATGACTGCCCATACTAATAAGAATACTAACAGTTTTAACAACTGTTTTTTTTAACCAATTAATTATTCTTAGAGTGAGAAATAGTTCTTATGCGTCCACAGTATATAAAAGCACACAGGACGCCAGGATCATTCTCTCTGGGCATGTTAGAGAGGCATTCACAAGAATGTTTGCTTCAGGTCAAGAGTAGTGCTTTCTGCTCTTTTGTTTGCTGTCTGCTGAGGAGGTGTGGAATGCAAACTTCACAAAAGCAGAGGGAAGAAAAGGGAAGGACGACGAGAAAGAAAAAGAATATGTGCCTTTTAAATAAAGGGAGGCAAGCTCACAGAGAGGGACAGAAGAAAGAATGAGAATAGAAAGTTGTAGGAAGTGACCAGACAGACGAGGAGATACGAAGCGCGAGACGAAAGACAACACTGCATTCGAGTCTAGTCTTGTACATTGATTTAGCGGCTAATTAAAAAAATTGATCCTGCATGCTAATTATTTTAGGCACCATCACAGTGGTAATTATCCAAAATAAACACCACACTGAGAACTCCACCCTCAAACGCAGCAATCCGGACCGAAACGGAGGTGGAAAAACATGTGAATCTGTTGTGTTATTACAGCAGGGATTTTCCACATTAAGAAGGTGTTGTTTCTCATTACAGGAAACCTGGTCCTCCTCTTCCTTTAGAATGTCATGATTTATTCTTCTTTAATAGGTATTAAGTGCTTTTATGAGGTCAATGCAATTACTGTGACTGTTTTTCCCCCTGCATTGAGTAGTTTATAATTGTACATCTTCGGGCTTTGGGTGCTTGAAGTGTAGGAAAATGAAACTAATGAAATCAAAGATGTTTATTAGTGCAATTTCAGGTGTTTTCAGGCCTTGCAAGCCATTTATAGTATTCGCATCAAAGCTACACCTATGTAGAGTTTCCTTCGCAGAGTCCAGTCTAGACACTACCCCCCCCCCCACACACACACTTCATCCTAAAGATGACCCCCTCAATAGCTGTGAAATTTTTCTCTCAGACACTTGACGAATGAGCGTGAGAAGGTCTGTGTGGGAATTTACCCAGGACATTAGAAGGACATTGATTGGCTCTTTTAAAATAGATTACATCATGATAGGCTATCATTCAAATAATAAAGAGATAAAGTACAGTAAGCTGGTCATTATTGAATTATTCGTCCCCCAATGGAAAGCAGAGGCTGCCCATCAAATAAATAGATGAAATGTCAATTTTATCATATGAGAAGAATGTTTACCATACAGTTTAAAATTTTGCAGAATGCCTAAATTGACCAATCAGAATCAAGTATGTCAGGTAGCTGTGAAATATAAGATGACAGCATCTTACAAATATGAACATTTATTTGTGATTTAATCTGATTTGGTGGAGGGAATCTGCTGTGAATCATATATTACTACGTGTGGCAATGTCAGTCTTTAAATCATTGGTCAATGCTTGAAATATGGAGCTAATTGTAGCAGGAGCACTTCTCTTAGCTAGCTCCATCTTATTGATTTTTCCTCCCCTCATGCATATAAAGCAGTTATGCAACAGTGTGAGTTTACAGAAAATCTGTCATTCATCTACAGCTCACTTCAGACCCGCTGACAGCTCTGCCCTCAGTGAACTAGCTTGTCAAATCTGCACTTTTGTGATTGGATGAGAAATCAATATGAGATAGTGCTGTTTTTTCTAAACCACACGTTTCCATGCTTGTAATATGGATTGTGAAGTTGTAAGCTCAAACACACATTTTAATAATATTTGTTATGGAAATAACAAGTGCAAACTGAATGTTTCAGACACTCAATCTGTCCTGTCTCCTGCATGACGACTCCAATCTTTCGAATAATCTTACAAATATCTATTCACCTAATTTGACTTAAGACCTGCAAGGTTGCCATTAATATAATCATACACTGTTTGTTCGTCCGCCAGAGGTAAACTGGCACCCCGATTGAGCCTGGTTTCTACCAAGGTTTTTTTTCTCCATTCTGGCCCTGAAGGAGTTTTGGTTCCTTGCCACCGTCGCCTTTTGCTTTTGGCTTGCTCAGTTGGGGACACTAAATATTCAACTATATTACTCATTTGCCTGCATTAACACTTTATGATAATTGAAATGAGCTGATAACATCACCGTTTTCACCAGAGCGGCTGTACAGCCGAATCAAATTCTGTTGCATTATCTTCCCGTTAACATTGTGATGCTGCTTTGAAATAATTGGACTTGTAAAAAGCTCTATATAAATAAAGGTGATTTGATTTGACTTAATTGCTTATTTACAATTAAATTAGTACGTATTACTATTGTTCAAATTGACACTAAATTTATTTAACTGAACTTCAGAGTCCCACTTAAGTAGGACCTAAAGGTGTCATGGCTTTTTTTTTTATACTGTTGTCTGAGGTTAGGCTTAGTCTGTGAAAGGTAGGCTTAAATCTTTTTATTTTTCTGAGAAATGCTTGGTTCCCTTTCGGGGAACTCGAGCTGCGTCGAAACGCTGTGAGAACGCCTCTGCGTTAATGCGACGTGAAGCGCCTGTAGAACCATTCCATCGGAAGATCGATCGATCGTCGGCGTGATGATGTCATCGACCGGAAGCTATAAAACGTCTGTGAAAACAAACAGGAACTAGCTTCTGTGCCTTCAGCAAGCGATCTGTGTGAACCTGTCGGTCTATTTGGTTTTTTGTCTGTCTATTGAAGAGTTTTTCCACCCTTTTTGTTAAATATTTCATATATATTAACAAAACAAAGAGAAAATAAATAGATAGAAATGGCGAGTGAGAGCGGTAATTTCAGGAAGTGTGTTCATCCCTGCCCACGCTACATCACGGGTGGGGATACACACTCTCTCTGTGTTGCCTGCTTGGGAGCGCAGCATGCCCAGGCAGCCCTCGAGGGGGCTGCTTGTGAGCATTGCGAAAAGTTACCGTTGAGAACGCTGCGCTCCCGCCGGGCACTCTTCGAGGAGGGTGCCTCGGCTCGTGTTCCCCGCGGCTCTGGTCCCGCTGCCGCCGAGGCGGAGCGGAGGCTGCAGTCGTGGGGATCACAATTGGACGTTGCAGAGGGGTTAGAGACGGGCGCTGCCTTATCTCTGCCCTCACCTGCACCGTCCAGCGGCTCTTCTCGGGGCATGGAAGCACGCATGGCGGTTTCTTCCCCCCCGAGAGAGTCGCCGGTGCACGATCGTGCAGGCATATTAGGCTGACCTGCTGAGGGACCTGGACAATAGTGATGTCGTGGGGGGAGATATTGTGACTGAATTGCGATCATCCGCTGATTTAGCTCTCCGGGCCACCAAGGAGACGGCCAGATGTGTTGGCCGCTCTATGGCAGCCTTGGTGGCCACGGAGAGGCATCTTTGGTTAAACCCCACAGACATCAAGGAGAGGGAGAAAGCTTTTCTGCTTGACGCGCCGCTTTCTCCTGGAGGCCTCTTCGGTGACGCAGTTCACACTGTCACCGAGAGGTTCCAGGAGTCGAAAAAGCAAGCTGCGGCGCTGAAGCAGTTCCTCCCTCTCCGGGTCCAGGTCCCTGGGGCTGCTGCTGACATCAAGCAGCCCAAACCGAGTACGAGCGCCTCGCACAGGGCTAAGCAGAAGCAGAGCGTCACCACCCGAACTCCCCCTCAGCGCGGGGACGAGGGGCGGCGCTCTCAGACGAGGCCTTCGAGGGGCAGGGCTGATCTGAGGACAGTCCTGATCGCCAAGAAGGCCTCGTTGAAGCGTTCCTGACGCCAGAAGCGTCAGGATGCTGAGGGTGGTTCCCCCCATAGGGAAACGGTGTTTACCCCTGCCAACGGTACCCGTTTCCCTGCGGCACCCTCTGGGGGCCGCGCTGCCAACCCCGGCGCAATGCCGGGGCGCAGTCCCGCTCCGCGGGCCACCCGAGGTCGGTCCGCGCCCCCCTCGGGGGGCCCCCGAGCAGTCAAGTCAGTTGTTCCCTGCCGGTCCGCCGCTTCAGGGCACTGTGCTTGTTGCTCAAAATACACCAGAGGCCAGCCTCGAGAGGCTGGTTCCCTTAGTAGATTTTCTAGACGAGTGGAAACGTCTATCAAACATATCTCGTTGGGTCCTGCAGATAATCGAAAGGGGGTACGCCATTCAATTCAAAAGGCTACAGAGGTGGGCCCGGAGCAGGCTCTGGGAATGGCACAGGAAGTAGAGACACTCCTGCAAAAGGGGGCTATAGAAAGGGTTCCTCCTCCCGGCAGGGAGTCTGGGTTTTACAGCCGTTACTTCATCGTGCCAAAGAAGGATGGGGGCTTACGCCCGATATTAGATCTGCGTCTATTAAATCGCTCAGTGGCCAAGCTCAAGTTCAAGATGCTCACACTCAGACAGATTGTGTCGCAGATCAAATCGGAGGATTGGTTTGTCACCATAAACCTCAAAGATGCGTATTTTCATGTCTCCATCCTTCCACATCACAGGAAGTTCCTGAGGTTTGCCTTCAGGGGAGAGGCATACCAATATCGAGTACTTCCTTTCGGTCTAGCTCTGTCACCCCGCACATTCACCAAGTGTGTGGATGCAGCTCTTGCGCCGTTGCGTCTGCAGGGCATCCGTTTACTGAATTATATCGACGACTGGCTGATTCTAGCGAATACAGAACAGATGGCGGTTCAGCATCGAGAAACTGAACTAGGTGTGAATTCGATAATCATGCGGGTGCAATTATCGCCAACACGCATAGCATCGATCCTGGCAGCAGTCAAAGAGCAGAAGCTAGACCGGGCCGTCACTGTGAAGCAGTTCCAGAAACTGTTAGGTCTCATGGCAGCAGCATCCAACGTAATACCTCTTGGCCTACTGTACATGAGGCCACTGCAGTGGTGGCTCAAAACAAAAGGATTCCCCCCGAGGGGAAATCCGCTCCGCACGATCAAAGTCACGCGGCGATGCCTACGTGCTCTGGTCATGTGGAAAAACCCAGGGTTTTTATCTCAGGGTCCCGTGTTGGGGGCTCATGTTCGTCGCGTAACGCTAACGACAGATGCCTCTCTCACGGGCTGGGGGGCGACCATGAGTGGTCGCTCATCCCAGGGTCTATGGCAGGAACATCAGCGGCACTGGCACATAAATCGGCTAGAGATGCTCGCAGTGTTTCTTGCATTGAAACAGTTTCTGCCTGACCTCAGGGACCACCATGTGTTAGTCAGGACAGACAACACATCGGTGGTCGCCTATATAAATCATCAGGGGGGTCTGAGGTCCCGTCCATTGGACAAATTGGCACGTCGGATCCTCCTGTGGGCCCAAGGGAAATTCCTGTCAGTCAGAGCAGTATATATCCCGGCGGTCCTGAATCAGGAAGCAGACAGCCTGTGGAGGCAGGGGCCGAGCCCCGGGGAATGGAGACTCCACCCCGAGGTGGTGGAGCTCCTATGGAAGGTATATGGGAAGGCAGAGATAGATCTATTTGCTTCGGCGGAGAATTCTCACTGCCCTCAGTGGTTTTCTCTGTCCCATCCAGCCCCGCTGGGGTTGGATGCCATGGTACAGAAGTGGCCGAGGCTACCCCTGTACGCCTTCCCCCCGATTGTCTTGCTTCCAGGAGTTCTGGAGAGGGTACGCCGGGACGGGGCCCAAGTACTGCTAGTGGCTCCGTACTGGCCGACCAGAATCTGGTTTTCGGACCTGAAATCTCTCCTGGAAGGCTCTCCGATGGAGATTCCGACCATGAGGGATCTACTCTCTCAGGCGGGCGGGAGATTCCTGCACCCACGCCCAGAGATGTGTAAACTATGGGCTTGGCCTCTGAGCGGGCCAGGCTCATAGAGGAGGGTCTCTCGGCCGAGGTCGTTGAGACCATCCTTCACTCCAGAGCTCCGTCCACGAGGAAGCTGTACGCTTTGAAATGGAAACTTTTCTCAGCATGGTGCAGAGAACGCCAGTGGGACCCAGTTAACTGCCCGGTTGGTACAGTGCTGGAGTTCCTGCAGGCAAGGTTCTCGGCAGGGTTGACCCCCTCCACAATAAAGGTGTACGTGGCGGCCTTGGGTGCCTTCCACGTCCCTTTGGGTGGAGTGTCTTTGGGAAGACACCCTCTTATTACACGTTTCCTCCGTGGTACCTTAAGGTTGAGGCCGGTTATGCACTCAAGGGTCCCAGCATGGGACTTGACCATTGTCTTGCAGGGCTTGTCTGAGCCTTCGTTTGAACCCTTAGAGGAGGTTTCGGATAAGTTCCTCACCCTCAAAACTATCTTTCTTTTGGCCATCTCATCTCTCAAAAGAATAGGAGATATTCTGTCCCTGTCGGTTGGGCCCTCATGCCTAGAGTTTGCGCCTGGGATGGTGAAGGCTTTTCTGCATCCCAGGCCGGGTTACGTCCCCTAGGTTCCTACGAGCCCACGGGGCCCCATTACTCTTCAAGCCTTCTGTCCTCCTCCTTTCACGACGTCAGACCAGGAAAGACTGAATCTGCTGTGCCCTGTTAGGGCGTTAGATACGTATGTCCACAGAGCTGCCTTGTGGAGAAAGACAGATCAATTGTTCGTCTGTTTCGGAGCCCTTAAGAAGGGGGCTCCAGTATCTAAGCAGAGAATGAGCAAGTGGGTGGTCAAGGCCATCTCACTTGCTTATGAGGCGGCCGGGCAGCCATCTCCACTGACTGTCCGGGCGCACTCTACCAGGGGTATGGCTGCTTCTAAAGCACTTTTGTCAGGGGCTTCCCTCCATGATATTTGTAACGCGGCAGGCTGGTCGTCTCCGCTGACTTTTGTCAGATTCTACGAGCTAGATCTGGCATCTACTGTTGGGGCGCAGGTACTCTCGTAATCGTGTGCGCTTCGGCTTCACACATACGAGACACTTGGTCCTATGGCGATGTGGGTATAAGCGTTCTCACAGCGTTTCGACGCAGCTCGAGTTCCCCGAAAGGGAATGTCTTGGATACGTATGTAACCCTAGTTCCCTGAGGGAACGAGACACTGCGTCGCTCTGCCATACTCCCGGCGTGCCCGTGATCACTTACTTCCGGCTTTATCAGAAGCTAGTTCACGTTTTATAGCTTCCGGTTGATGACGTCATCACGCCGACGATCGATCGATTTTCCGATGGAATGGTTCTACAGGCGCTTCACGACGCATTAACGCAAAGGCGTTCTCACAGCGTTTCGACGCAGCGTCTCGTTCCCTCAGGGAACTAGGGTTACATACGTAACCAAGACGTTTTCACCGAACACGTGGTCATATCATATTGTATCGATATCGAGATATCTGGCATGAAAATCGAGATATGAAATTTTGTCCATATCATTCAGCCCTAGTCCCAATTGGCCTACTTATACTACGTCCTAAAAGTATGTACTCGTTTTGTGAAGAAAAGTATACTTTTGAGTGTGTAGCAGAAAAGTATGTAAGCTTCGGGACATACTACTTGGCCATTTTTAAGGGACTCTGTCGCTTAGTTACGTGCATCCCATCACAGTTTAACTGCCCTGTAAGTCATCGGCAGATTCGTCACGGTTCAAATCCTTCACATTCTGTTTCATTTCCTACCGTATCAGAGAGAAAAGTAGCCACATGTTGACCTTCCATTTGTGGGTCTTTAATGCAGAGACTATCCTCGTGTGTTTGCAGTTTAAATATAATGATGCTTTAAAAAGTGAATGGCCAAACTTGTCATTACAAAAGTTCACAATGCTGTTGCTGGTGAAATATAATGTGGACAACAATGATTAATAAATATATTTTTGTCAGGTTAAATACTGATAGTTGGTCACTTAAACCCCTTTATCTAAACTTCTCTTCTTAACCGTCTGACTCGCACATCCGTCATGTTTGTAGTTTTTTAACGCTTTTCATCCGCATTTGTAGTTCTAATCAAATCTTCATCCAACTCGCAATGGGTTGTGGGCAATATCAGCCGTTAGAGTGCGCATCGATCCGCACTTCGAATTCGGACCGGAAATAGTAAACCATCCGGGTATCTTTGGAATACTCTTTTCAGCAAATTGGGACGCAGGGATGATTACAAGCTTACTGCTGTGAATGGGGCTACGGTAAATGTAAGGAGATAGTTTTGAACACTGGCTTGTTGTGTACTTGCTCAAATTTATTTTGGATAATTTTTAACCAAAAAAGTTACAGACTGCAGATATAGCCTATACTTTTTTACACTTTCATTATTTTAAGTGCGTTCACTTCAGCAATAATCTGTTGAGTGTTTTCTCTAAAAATAGGCCAACCTGTATTCCAAAGCATTCATAAATGACAACCATTTTAGTGGATTAATTGCAAGACAGCGGATTAAGACATTCAAAAACGTTTACTCCAAGTACATGTCCTTTATTGTCATTATTATATTATCAGCAAGAACAGTTTAAAAAAAATGTAGTTTTAAGATTTGAAGTAGGCTACCCTACAAGTGCACTATAAAAACAATTAAGCTCTCTTTGTTTTCACACTTGTTGTTTATTGGAAATCTTTATGCTCGCTGTGTTTATTTGGACTTAATTTAAGCAATGCCAAACCGTTGAAAGACATTGTGAACATGCATCACAGTGAATTATATAACAGGATTATATTCTCTACGCGTGAAAAGACTCCCATCGAGAAAAGATTAATATCAAAGACATTTTTTCTCCTCAAAATCCCTCAAATTATGTTTTGGCAGCGGTGGAGACTCTGTCACTGAAACATCAGATGCATATTTTCCTCTTTTGAACAGATTGTTGTCCTGTCCCGGCATGCTCCACCTTTGTAAAGCATAAAAGCAAGCAGTTGTTACTCCCAGATGTTCAGACCAACCCTCACTTTCTCTTTCTGTGGTTAATGGGATTAATTCTGTGGGAAAATATTAGCCTCTATATTGTTTTACATGGCAGCAGTGTGTCACCTGCATCATTCAGCAAGTACTTCTCTTATCTGAGGTTCCCTCCAACGACTGTCTCCAATCTCACTAACTCACGGAGTCTCCGCAAGAAGAGACAATTATAGATAAATGCTGCAGATACACAAAAGCACTTTACTCAAGTGCCTGTCAGACATACGTCACTGATGTCACCTCAAGATTTAGAAGGATGTAGAAATGCAGTCAAGATGGAGATTCTTTATCACACTCTATGGGTGGCTGTTCTGCGGTTCCTCTTCAAGGAAATCTAGAATAGTTTCATTCCCTGCCAGCTCTTATATCACGCTGTACGTTTCTGAACTGTTACACAAGACTAATTTGCGTGAAGACACAGATGTGCTTTAATGTAACGGATTGGTGTGCCATATGTTCTATGAACGGCCTGGGTAGACAAAAGCGGCTGTCACATTTCAATGATTTATACAAACAGAGAAAGTGCCAAATGCAACATGAAGCTAAACACAATATAAATGCAAAGTGCTCTATTTATGAAATTAGAGTACCACGCATGAATTATGTTCAACTTAATCATTAACATATGGCGCGAAGAGACATTGGTTTTGATGACTTTCAGCTTCTAGACATTTACTAATTTTTGAGTAATGCATTTATATAAACAGCTATTTTAAAGTTGTTGCCAATAGAAACATTATTAAGATGTTTATTTGGGCATTGAATATTGATTATGTAAAGTTTCTATCTATCTATCTATCTATCTATCTATCTATCTATCTATCTATCTATCTATCTATCTATCTATCTATCTATCTATCTATCTATCTATCTATCTATCTATCTATCTATCTATCTATCTATCTATCTATCCATCTATCCATCTATCCATCTATCTATCTATCTATAGCAGCAAATTTAATCTGCCCGCGAGTGTCATCTAACAACTCTTAATACCCTTCTGAGCTGTATTCGCCTAACTCTAAGCGGGCCAATCACATCGTGTATAGAGTCGGCGGGCGGGGCCATAATGACGGCGGCCGAGTTGCGTTTGCGTGCTTCTCGTAAACACAGAAACTGGTGAACGGCGGTCTTTTGAATCAGCTTTGACCGCGACTCTGGAATACTTGGAGTTAAGCTTTTCTCTGAGAAAAGAACAAAGAACGGCACTGAAGTCATTCTTAAAAAGGGAAGATGTGTTCGGAGTTTTGCCGACCGGATACGGCGAATGTTTAATCTGTCAACAAGCTCTGCTTCACCTTCGTTGCTCTGGTTGGTTGTAGCGCTATCCTATCACGTGCAGAGGGAGTTTGAAAGACAACCGTTAATCCCGCCCCTCGGATTGAGTCAATGGTGAGTTTCCAGACCAAACATCTTGATGTGGGTCTGGCTTGTCAGGCTACAGTTACCTCACTAAATACAGTAATGTGTAACTTTGGGGGGAATGGTGTTTGGAGGGTAAAATGTTATTTTTGCGAGGTTGCCTGCTAAAATTCACACTCATGGGTCTATATATCACATAATAGTCGCTTCAACCTGCGGACATAAAAAAAACAACTCGCAGAAAAAAACGCGGACTTGGCAACACAGTGCAGTTGAACTCTGTTGACATTTGACAACTAACATATGCGTCGCTTCGTTGCTCTGATTGGTTGTAAGTCTATCCAATTGAGGTCTTTCCTGGTTCGGTTGAAACACGCCCCATAATCACAGCCCAATGGAGCAGTTTCAGACTCATATTCTGACTAGAATTGAGTATAACCACGTCAGGCTAAGTATATAGTGCTGTCTCGAGCATTTTCAGGTGTCACCAAGACCTGTCTTTTTTGCATTGGAAAACATTTACAGAGTAAACGGTCATAATGAAAACATGACAAAGCCATTTGACTATCTTGTTCATAAACAATGGTGTCAGGACTTTTCATCTTGATGACACTGACACTTTCATTGAATACTTGCTTTTGAGGAATAAGCTATCCATTTTGAGCAAGTGACATGCTTTTAGAGGTTATCAACCAGGTTTTACAGTTTGTACTAATTGTTTTGAGAACTGCATTAACTGTTGTTCAAATGTAAATAGTAATGTGAGAAATGTACCAAAGCAACTGAGAAAAACTGTATCATATAACAAAATTGTGGGCAGATAGTAATATAGTTGATGAAGTTAATTTAGTACTTTTTTTTGTGTGTGTGGATATTTAGTTGAAAAGTTAGATCGAAATTTTAGTGTCCCCAACTGAGCAAGCAAGCCAAAGGCAACAGTTGCAAGGAACCAAAACTCTATCAGGGCATGATGGAGAAAAATAAACCTTGGGAGAAACCATGCTTAGTCGGGGTGCCAGTTATCCTCTGGAATATATAGAAGCATTAAATAGAATATTTAATGCTTTAGATGCTTTCTGTCATGTAGGTAACAGTAATCGTGCAACATCATTATCAATGATACATCATTTTTTGGGGGGGAAATTCCATTCAAAATGGTATTCACTTGGCACAAAAATCAGAGGTGAAATGGACGTCAGCTTGAAATGGCATGGTGTTCTGGTGATGGATATTTTGTTTGAGAGTATCCAAAATTGTCTTCAGACTGTCCAACATCTGAATCCCTCACTGCGAAAATTTGGAATTTCTCACTTTCTGCTTAAATGTCCAACTTCATTCTTAGTAACTATCTGCTAAAACCACAAGGAATGCAGGTCTAACTTATGAGAGCCTGACTAAATTAAGGTGAAAGCGTGTGTGAGGGTATAAGGTTTACGCAAAGGATCAGTTGGGATCTGTAATATCTCAGTGGCTTTTACGTCTTTTGTTCTCTTTGTACACTTCCAAAAAAACTGTCCCATGTTTATCTTCACACCCACAGGGCAGATTATCACTGACTAGAATGTTTTTTATGAATCTGAGAAAGGCCCCTTTTTACTCAACATAAAGTTTTTTGTATTGCATCCAGCTTTTGATTTTGTTAGGTTCTCTGAGCCAACCAGAAGCCTTAAATTGGGGATGCATGTCAACGTTGTTAGTTAAGGAAGGTACACTAAAAAAAGTAATTAATTATTAGCAACTTATTCTTATTAATAATTCATCTTTAACAGTGTAATTATATTTATGTACTAATAACTCTTTCTAAAAAGTATTCCATTACTTATTATTAATTACTTTATAAATCCCAAATCAACCTCGACCAGTTGAATAATACAAGGATAGACTGCTCTTTTAATAAAGAAGTAACTGTAATCCATTACTTTACTTTTTTTCAAGGGAAAAGTAATTTAATTAGAGTAATTACTTAGTAATACATGACACACAACACTGATTTATGTAGCAGTTATTAACCATGAAGAATTTGTAATAATCAGAGAGGAACACATGAAAAGTGACCTGAGAACAATAAGCAATTCCCGTGAAAAGACAAATATGTACAAGGCCATGCTGTGAGGGGGCTGCAGGACACAACTGAGAGAGAAGGAAGAAAAGAGAGATTGTTATGCTTTATAGCATGTCCCACGCTTAGTTTCTGTGTTTTTCCTCCCAAGGAGGAAGGTTGTCAGAGGAAGAGCATCACTTTTCCTATGTACGTTGAGAGCTGGCTCATTCACAAAGGTCTGTCATAGCCTGGGTTATGGGGATGTCAGCTCCATTAATTATTCTCAATTAGAGGAATCTACCTCGCAAAGGCTTGTCAGTCTGCGAGTCCAAACCAAAGCCGCAGCAGAATTTTTGGCCAAAGAGCCTAAGCAGCCCTCCAAACTCTGCAAGGCAATATAAAAAGGATATACTGTGTCAAAAAAAAAAGGCCCCATTGGGCTTTCTCTTTTTTATATGCAAAACATCTCAACCTTCACATGCAAAAAAGCACATTCTTTTTTTTCCACACTCTTCATGATCTGCCATGTGGAATTTTGATATGTTGAGAAGAATTGAGTAATGCGTATATAATCAAACACTATGTAATCCAATGATCGGATAGCCTAAATGCTAGTGTCATTTGGAGGGGCCCGGGGCCACCTTGTGAGGTATCATGTAGTCATGATCTTGTTGCAGTAGTTGCTGAGGGTGCATTGTTAGTCCGAGTGGAGAGAGATCAGCAGATAACCTTTCCACTGTTCCCTTCCCACTACGCTTCATTAACTGACCAAAGCTGTTCCAAGTTCTTATACTCTTATCCCTTTATGAAGTTCAAGGCTTGGATACATTTGAGTTTCATTATAAAAAGGCATAAAAGTAATTTAACCACTTCAGCGAACTAACAGAAATGTATTACATATATTTTTCCCTGTGTGTTAATCTCATACATTCTGAGTAAATACTGAGTAAAATAGGTTTTTATTCATTGCTGATGAGAAATTGTTAAACCAGCCTAAACAGATTTGCTGGTTTAGGCTGGTTTTAGCTTGTTTAAGATGGTCTCCCACTCTGACTGAAAGGTGCCCAAACCCCATCTAAAACCAGTAAGACCGGACCAGTAAATAGACTATTGTATTTTTATTTTTTTACTTTAAAACTTAACTGTATGACTGTATTATGGTAAAAACACCAACTCTCCATACAAAGCAACATCACATCCAATTTCTGACACGTGTCCTACAGTTAAGCATCGGAGTCTGGAGATGAACGCATCATTGGAGGGAGAGGAGGGGACGTGGGTGAAAGTTTGGAAAGGGGGGAGAGGAGGCAGAAACTGAATGAGAGGGACAGAGCGGTTTTGGAGGAGAGGAGGATACTAGGAGAAAAAGCCTCTCCATCTTGTGCAACTACAGACCGGAGCACTTGTCTCTCTCTCTCTTTCTTTCTTCGCATATGGCTTCTGTGCTTTCTCAGTCGTAATCTCCTGGTTGTGTGATAAACCGCTTGAGTGGAGGTAACGGGTGCTGCTGAACATGAGGCGGCTGAAGGAGACTGCGGTCTGCGCGATAGTACCGCTGCTTCTCTCTCTCTGTACCACAACGACGCAAACAGGTAAAGCAGCCTACATGGAAACTTAAAATTATAGTTTTTACACTAGTGCTTTTAGCCTCTTCATAAGAGTTTTAAACCTTGGGACATACGTATTTCCTGTGCACTTGTTACAGACAGGGAGTCAATAACATGTTTTAGAGAAGTTGTGCAAAATGTGTTGTTATCGTGTGAATTTACGCCTATCACTTTTTCCCTTAATCATTTTATAACGAGCTTGTGGGGGACGCTCGTGGTAAATGTTGAATATTCATTGTTCCGCCGGTTTGAACTTGTTCATTGAGTTTCAGGATGACTGACAGACGCTAATGGGCGATTTCCAACACACTCTATGACTCTGCTTATTCATCGTTTAGACTGCATATTTATTGTTGCTTTATTTATTCAAGCTTCGCACCTGTCTTAAGTATTTAACCATAGATTACACATAGTTAACAAACTTAGGCTTTCCAAAAAATAATATTTAAACTATTTAAAAAAATTAAAAAATAACTTCGGGGTTTTTGTGGTAATCAAATGTAAATAAATAAATAAATAACACACTATATTTTTTGTATTTTTTTTAAAACAACTTTAGCATTTATTACTCAGTCTCACGACTGTGTCAAATGTAGGTCTAGACTGTCTGCAAAATCTTTGTGTCCAATCAGGGGCGTGGGACTGGGGGGATAAAGGGTACTGAGTAACCAGGGCCCAAGGCAGGAAAGTCCGTTTTCTATACATACACATACATGGTACGGGGGCCCAGCAAGATGGTTTGTACCCAGGGCCCAAAATTTGGTGCTACGCCCCTGTGTCCAATAGAAGTACAGTGTTATAATCCTCCTTATTTACACAGACTCGAACTGATTTTAGTTATGTATCAAATTTAACTAAAAATTAGCTGATTCAGATGGTACTAGTTCTGTCATTTAACATTAATTTAAACAAAGACTTAATTGCATTCTACAATAGGGGCGCAGCAATATGCATTAATTCATGCCTAACTAATGCACAGATAATCATGAGTTAATGTATGCCTCATGAAGAAACAAACCATTCATTAATGAGTACTGCATCAGCAACAAATGGAGATTCTACATGATTAATAGATTAAGTAATCAATTCATTGTTATTAGTTAAATGTGTCATACTGTATTAATTCTCTAATAACATATAGTATTAACTCATAGTGTAAATTAATGTGTTAATTACCATAATGGATCACAGCCATGCATTTCAACTTCTAGTTGTCTGCTTTAATGAATCGTTAGCTAATGATTTGCATGTTATGACTTTACTTGTTGAGGCACATGCCTGTTAATTAACAAATTCAAAATCAATTCAAAACCCATAACAACAATCAACAATCACATATGAACAATTAGTTAACAGTCATGTGCCTCAACAAGTAAAGTCATAGCAAATAAGTATGCATTAACATTGTGATGATCTGTGCATTAATTAAGCATGAATTAATGCATATTAGTGCACCCGTATTGTAAAGTGTTGCCACTTAAATCTACTGTAACAATTCATTACACTGTCCTGTTTTTATATTATACCAATTCATTGCTCCCCCCACCCCCCATCTATTTAGAAGCATGTGCTTTATTAGGCTAAAACCATTGATCAGGTGAAGTTACGTAGTTGGAATAGTCAATGAAGGACATTCTCCAGGGGACTATCACGTCATGTTTGAGTTTGCTCGTGACCCATGTCGGTTTGCTGTGAAACAGTTTAACGTTGGCTTGAGACATAGTTGAATGAGTGCTTATTGACCTACTCCAGTAGATTAAAATTCCTGTTGGGCGGTTGGTAAACTGTGCTATTGTACATATGTAGTATATATGCCAACTCCTTAACTCCTTAAGATGTGGTCAATTTCATTTGAAAAATGGTTTAGTATTGTGTAGTAACTTATACAATGAAATGAATCCATTAATCATAATTGCAATGTTATGGTGGTTTCTTAGCATAAACTGAATTTAACAATACATGCTGCTATTATGTTTAGTGTGAAAAGGTCAGTGGCATGTTTATAGTGATTATATACAGCATAGAGCATATAATCACTGCTTTTTCTAAACGTGGTGCAGTGCATCTAAGTGAGGTGGTGCAACCTGTATAGGCATAAACATGAAGCCAGCAAAAAGTAAAAAAAACTAAATTGAAATGAAACATTATAATGCAAAAAAAAAGAGATATTAAAGGTCCCGTTCTTCGCGATTCCATCTTTCAAACTTTAGTTAGTGTGTAATGTTGCTGTTAGAGCATAAATAATACCTGTAAAATTATAAAGCTCAAAGTTCAATGCCAAGCGAGATATTTTATTTAACAGAAGTTCCCTTTCAAAGCCTACAGCGAACGGCCGGTTTGGAGTACAGCAGGAAGTGCAGGGATGTAATGACGTCACTAAAACAGTTTGTTGACTAACCCTCCGCCCACAAGAACACGCAAAAAAGGGGGCGTGGTCTTGTTGCTCTCCCACGTGGACAAGAGCGCACATTCAGCGCATGCATCTCCCCGTTATGGTAAGAGGCAGGACCTTTCCGGGCAAAGTTCACTAAGCTGCTGTCCAATCACAACACGGGAACCGCTGGCCCAATCAGAACTTGTTACGTGTTTCTGAAGGAGGGACTTCATAGAACAAGGAAATCATCAGACCGTTTTTAGCACAGAGGAAACAACGCTGTACAGATAAGTAAATTGTGTGAAAAATACTGTTTTTTTTACACGCGAAACATGAACTCATGTTATATTGCACACTGTAAACATAATCAAAGCTTCGAAAACACGCGAAGAACAGGACCTTTAATCTATTGAGACATTCAGTCTGATGTTCTTGATTTTCTTTTGTTGATCACCTCAAATCATGCTGGAAAAAAAGATTCAAAGGTTTTACACAAACTTGAGCAGCTTGGGTGCTGCCGGATGATAAATATAAATGGGTAAAGGTTTTTTTTTTTTTTAATCACAATCAATATCGCTTAAAGTTATTCAACCCTCCCATCAGAGCGTCTCCAAAGCCATGGCTCCGCCAAAACACATGAACGCATGTTCAGCAGAGAGCAAAAAAAAGTGTCACGAGAGATGGCGTCATGACCTCATGTTTTACAGCACATGACATTACCCATGTACCAGCAGCCATATTACCCTGTAGCCCAAGACTGGTTTCCCATTGAAGTTAAGCAGGGTTGAGCCTGGTCAGTACCTGGATGGGAGATCAACTGGGAAAACCAGGTAGCTGCTGGTAGAGGTGTTAGTGAGGCCAGCAGGAGGCGCTCACCCTGTGGTCTGTGTGGGTCCTAACACCCCAGTATAGTGGTGGAAGCGTTAAACCGAGGTCCCGACTCTCTGTGGTCGGTAAAAATCCTGTCCTTCCTGTCCTATCGATGTCCTTCGATAAAGAGTAGAGGTGTAACCCTGGCGTCCGGGCCGAATTTTCCCATTGGCCCCTGTCCATCATGGCCTCCTAATAATCCCCATATCCTGATTGGCTTCATCACTCGGTCTCCTCTCCACCATAAGCTGGTGTGTGGTGAGCGTTCTGGCACAACATGGCTGCCGGTCAGGTCAACAAGGTCAGGACTATTATCTAACGTAAAGTTTAGGGCAGATCGGACATTGTATGACTGAGTTACAACTTCCTGTTTCGTGGCATTATTCATATAAACTACATTAGCACTTTGCCACATGTTGCATGATAAAAAACATTTTCTAGCATGTTTAGTACTTCATCTCTGGGAGTGAATTACAGTGTAAAGCATGCCATTTGCTTTTGCCAGCAGGTGGCAACATGACTAACTGAATATTAGCATGTAGATGTCTTCAGTAGAGGACTCTTATCAGACATTTTTTATGAAGTTCGGGGCATATTGGAAAATGTCCGAGTTACAACAATCTTGTGTTGCATGGCAAAACATCTAACTTTGTGAGGCCGCCACGGACACTCGCTTCAGAGAAAACTCAAAGGCCTATAGATGAGACTCTGCAAATATAATGTTGATCTGATTAAATCTCTAGGAGGAGTTTGTTAAAGTACAACACCTGGAAATGGCAAAAACTGCACACATTTTGCGGAGAAAATTCAAAAAAATCTCACTTCCTGTTTGGGTTTTCATACTTTGCACCATGGGTCTTTTTGTAGGTATTGGGCTGTTACATGTGTGTACCGAATATCATACATGTACATGAAACATAGTGGGACGGGCACTTCGTGGAAATGTTACAGGGGGTGCTATCAAGCCGTTTTTCCACGACCTTATTCTGAAACCCAGAAAATCAGAATTTTTACCACTTTTGACACGCGTGCAAAGTTTAATGAGTTTTTGAGCATGTTTAGGCCCTCAAAAAAGCGATTCATTTGGGGAAGAACAATAATAGCAATTACAATAGGGTCCTCACACCATCGGTGCTCGGGCCCTAATGAATATAATCAACTTCAAGAGCTCTGACCTGTACCACCTGACTGCTGCAGATTCATTTTGCACTTGATACTGTTGCCATTGAAATGCATATATTCAAATCACAAACTGCTCAATGCATAATGTCAAGGGTTTCCATCTCTTCCAAATTACAGTAGTTAATTTATGGCGTGAACAGCCTATGCTCGTTGTTTTGGTTAAAGAGGAACTGTAAAAGGTGGCTGCTGTTCCGGTGCTTGGTGACTGACGTCTGTCTAACTCTGAATAGCAGGAAACGTACTGATGATGACACGTGGGGTCTGCGCGAGCAGGTGCGTGGAGGCATGGAAATATACATTGATGTCTTATTGTTACAATCGGACTGAATTCAGTGATTGGATGAACATTTCAATGGTCTTATATATAAAGTCCACTTAACTTGGTGATTGCTATCAGGATGTAAAGAGACTTTTAACCAGCAGTTTCTGGAAGAAATCATGTACCCTGTCTTTAATTTTTATATTCATTGTAAATGTTGATTGGGTCAGATAAGTCAGACTTCATCTCAGTAGGAAGGGCATTTGCAGAGTTTTAAGGTGATGTGAAGCCGTGGTGGTAACACTCCTGTTTGGTGCAGCAGTGGATCCTGATATGGCGGAGCAGGATGTGGTTAGTTGAGTCAGCTGTCGGGTATTTGCCAGATCGCCCCGAGTAAGTCTGGTGTGAGTTTCATGTAAGATTTGAAGCCACAGTTTGTTGTCATGTCTGACATGGAGAACAAAGGCATTTTTTTCTGTTTGTGATTCTTCTTTTTCTCTTCCTCCCCATATTTATATCCAATCTATCTGTCCCATCTTCTTCAAAGGCCTTGAGTTTTAGGAGCTGTGGGAGGACTATTTCTGATGTTGCATCGTCTCTTTATGAGTATCGTGTTATCAAATGCCTGCCGCTTTGCACCCCCGATCCTCACCTTTCACATGGCCTGTTTGGGAACTCCTGCAGTAGAGCAGCCGTGCATGTTCCTTTTGATCCCACTGAACAAACAAATACATGAAACAGTATGGATGAGAATATTTAAAGACAAGAGGCCAGTGAGTATTGGAGTTTCATTCAAAAGAGCCCTTTCTTTCTCTAAACAGACATGCCTCCCTGCTGCTGATGAACGTGGGCCAATGGTGCTGCTGTGTAAAATGTGTCACCCATCCAATAACAATACAAACATCTGGCTCACAGAAGCAAAGCTCCATACTTTTTTCTGTATGGCCATAAACTGTATTTTGCATCAAAGGCTTTATGATCCTTTAAGAGGAGTGATGTCCTCATGTACATCATGATACCAATGCAAACATCTCCTCTCCTGCTGCTTTCCACCAAAGTGCCCAATTCAGTTCATTCTGTGGCCATATTCATAACTACCCTGGGCAACTATTTCTAGTCATGCAAGTGCAGCTCCTTTCTTCTTGAATGGGGAAAGATTATGCAAATACATTTTTAATAACGAATAAAATCTGACAACAATCGTAAAATAACTCACGAGATCACAGCAATAGGAAAAAAACAACAACAACCATCCAATCAGTTCCCCATGAAAAAATGTAAGTTCGGCCTACTTTTTTTTTTCTTTTTCTTGTTAGAGTAGCCGTTTCACTGTAACCCTAATGTAATTCAAATAATTCATTGGGTTGAGTAGGGCAAACTCAAATTATTCAAATAAGTTCAAACAAATGTGCTTTTATGAGTATTTAGAACTTTATTTTCTGTTGAATTCATGAAACTGCACATTTGAAGTAATCTGAATTGTGTAACTGTTTTAAGTTCTATTAACTTGATTCTTTTAAATTAGACAAACTTAAATTTCCATGAAACAAGGCTATTTCCTAGCATGCTTTGCCATGGCATTTGAAAGGGAGTGTAAATACTAAAATTAAGTGTTATATGTTGTGGGAGATAGTGTTTAATGCTTTGCCAAATACATAGAAATAGCTGAATAAGCTAGTTATAGCTAGCTGAGTTTCCACTACTAAAATATCTAAATTAAGACTACATGATAATTATAAGTTAAATGAATAAATTAGGACATTTTTAAATTAAGTGCAATTCAAATGTATGACCCAGTTCTGTCATAAATGTTGAACACTGTTCTTTCAAACCTGAAATGACACCATGGTTGAGTCAAACCCAAAATATACGTTACATGCACGACAGCCTTTTAAAGTATACTCCATTTGACATTTACTCACGCATGTGCATTATGACATTTTTTTTGTTGACAGAATGTTTCATCCTTGCACAGTGCTTGGGCAATCTCTCGCCAGGAGCTATAACCCATATATCTTTATAAAACTTTAGGCTAGAGTTGTACAAATGCAGTTCAAATTTCAAAGCCGAGGCCCTCTTCTTGGACAGCATGCCAAAGACGCATATTTTATCCTACATCTGATTATATGTAAGTGCGAACTCGTGAATGTGACTTTCAAACCAAGTATATTTCAGTTGGTCAGTGATGAATCCGCATGACCAATTTGAAGCCTGTTGCTAAATCTGTGTGAGGAAATCTTTCCATTTCTTGATTGCGTGGATTCTTAATATGACTGTATTTTTCCCACGAAAATCCACTCAACAACGGATATGACCGCACCTTTACTTACAACTGTAGCTATGTTATGGAAACCACAGTAACTCCCTAATGGAAAGCTTTTTCTGGTGTGCCAGTGCACTTGCGTATCTTAGACTGGGATGGTTTGTGTGTTTAATTTGTAAACTGGGGTGGGAGACAGCAGTGTTCAATGAGGAACACAGAGCTGTAGGTGTTTCCTTTGTGGTCCCATGTATAGTGAGTTTGGCTGGAAGTCTCGCAGTGAGCAAATATCACAGGGCCAACTTTACAGTAGAGGAATGTGAGATTGATGTGTAATGATGCTCAGCTCCCAGGCACAATAGTGTCGTCCACTTAGCAGTTCCCAAACACTAAGTACGTTGGATACAGTATCCCACATTGCTCCACGGCACCGTCTCTAAAGCCCACATACTGCTCCCACTGCCATCAAAAATTCAACACACTAGAAGATTCCGAATAGAACTCCCTGTTCCTTTATTTTCAGCTGGGGATCTGGTTGCATGTTGCGCAAAATGAGATTGTATTAAACCATCTTGTTCCGTCCAAACTGCGGGTTTAGTGGAGCGTGAATCCAAAAGAGGAAGAATTCACTGCTGCGGTGGGGGAGATTCCAGGTTTTTCTAGCACATCCAGCCACCAGTCTGAACAGCTTCCAAACATTAGCGATAACGTGAAACAGACCCGGACTCAAATCTCAATCACGTTTATGCTCCATGCTCACAAAAGTTTTTGTTGAGCAGTTTCTCCATCTGTTTCATTTAGCGTTAGTCCATTGGGGAGATCTCAGTTGATTATTTCCACGCTTATAACCACCACTCTACATTTTCTTGGAGATGTATGAACAAATAGAAGACTATTTTGAAAAACAAACAATGTGAAATAGGATCCAATAGCACACAGAAGGTAATTTGAGATTTGAACTGCGTGTTTTTTTGCTTGTCTAATGTGGAAAGAGTGTTAAAGTGTGTGACCGTGGTTTAGGAGTGTTGAGATGGGACAGCCTTTCTGGAGTGCCTTTGGGCGGGTCTGAGCTGTATTGTTCCATCTATCCTCGCTTGATTGCTTCTGCTGTCTACAGGGTTTGGCTCCAGGCCTCTTGAGGTCAGGGGTCAGGACCAGTAATTCCATTATATCCAACCTCAGAAGGGTGTTGAATGTTGTTTGTCACAGATTTAGACTTGTACAGATATCTGTCCGCCTCCGGTTGTATGGAAAATGACAGTGGGGTTTCATGTTAAGTTAAACTTTGTGGATCGCTGGAGTCATTCTCACAGTGTGATAAATATTCCTGTGGTCTTCATTCAGTGTGGGAGGATAAACACTTACTGACTTACGGGCGTAATTTGCAGGTGGGATGGGTGGGACATGTTCCGACCACTTTTTGCCAGGGTCGATATTATCCCAACCAATTTTTGAATCATCTTGCGGCACGGATATACCTAATACAAATTAAACCAATCAGCATGTTCAGGGCCCAAGTCCCACTCCTAAAAGTCCCAGAACATACAACCTCACGAGGTGATTTCGGGAGGAGCACATCAGATAATTAAAACTATTTAAACACAAGTAGACAGATACTCTGGGTTTGGGTCAAAAATTCAGAGCCCAGAGCCCTCTCCCAGGCAGCACGCCAAATACGCATAATCTTTAATCTATTTAATTTGATGTAAGTGTGAACTCGTAAAAAGGGACTTCCTGAGAATTACATTTTTACCCGGAACTTCATTTAGAACCCTGGTCCCTGCAGTCGAAACACACCAAGTACCACCCTAAAGTCACTAGTTTCTGGGGAAAGTTCCTGCGGTGGAAAAGCGGCTTTAGTGGCTAGTGCGTAGACTTCACCCAGACAAGCACTTAAATCTATCGTTTAAAGGGATACTTCACCAGAAAAGTTAATTCTGTTTTTAATTATGCACCCTCATATCATTCATTTTCGTTTGAGCTTCTTGCACATCTAGCAGGTTCAGTTGAGCTTCTTTTTATGTTCGTTGATGATTGTTTGAATGTGAACAAAATACTAAATTTAATCTGTTATGATGAAGTCTCTTCAGAATATGTCCACTAAATGGCTCAATTAATATGGATTAGTTTTGCGATCTTTTCATGAACATTTTGATGCGTCAAAAGGGTAGTTGCGTACACACCACTGCTGACTGATGAACACTTAAGGCAGTTCCTCTAAATTATAGTGTATTTAACAGCTAATAATTTAGCCATGAGTCCCATCCCAAGGTAACTGCTTTCAGTAAATAAAGATGCAGGACAATATGAGAACTGCAGAGACAGCAAGGCTGATGATCTAAGCATGTTCATGGCAAGTGCAGCCAATGTAAACCATATTAGTACACATTGTACAAACATTAAGTCAGTAGAATTTAACCAAAGTAATTGACTGGTTCATTCAGAGTTTACTGGAATAGATTGGAATAGTATAATGTTCAAAAAAATAATAATCTAATGTTCTTGAGTTGGTCTGATTTAATGTTGTTCTAACCCTTTTTGTAACCCCCTGCACAGGGGAAGATGGATGCAATGTGACAAACCCAATGATAGATATCCATTGTAAAAACAAAGTGCACTTTAGCATACTTATACTTTAAATATATAAATATAGTGCATTGCCATGTGAATTGACAAGCATTCATAAACTAAAATATATGATTTCTTTTGAAACTAGAATAGCATGTATTGAAATGTAACACTTAAAGGTGCACTATGTAGTATTTTTGCAGTAAAATATCCAAAAACCACTAGTCCAGTGTTATATATTTTGTTCAGTTGAGTACTTACAATATCCCAAATGTTTCCAACTATTTGTAAATTGTGAAAAAATTCCTATTTTAACTAAGGACCGGGACGTTTCAGAATAGCGTTTGAGCGAGTCGGCTGTCAATCGCGTCATATCTGCGTTACCCTCGGTTTTATTCTGCAGAAGCGCTTTTCTCTTAGCAGTGTGAACATGTCACAGCAGCGCCGAGCGAACGCATGGTGTAACGTCATAACATAATTTTAAACACACTTAAATGTATCTTATATGATAATCAGAGCTGATTTACCTTATAATCATTACTGGACAATGCGGAAGTGTGCGCGCCCGACGACTGTGTCCCGTCCCGTCATAATAAAAGTCCCGGTGTTCGCTAGGCTTGTGTTTGTATAATAATCGCTCCAGCGGCCGTGCTCAGCTCCACAACACTCGGTCCTGCTTAACACTAACGTTAATAATCGCATCCATGAACATGATTTCTGACTGAGTCCTATTTTCCACCGGCTGTGAAGTGAAGACCACATGTCCCAAGATACTATGCTCAAACTTGGCATCATCAAACTATGCCTTTGTTTAGAATAGGCGCCCTCCAATGGACGGAAAGTTGCATAGTGCACCTTTAAGTACTTGAATAACATAATTTTTTTGTATGTTAGTCATAACATAAAAAAAATACTTTATAACACTACAAAGGATTATTAAAACAATAAGTAGCTTCTAAAAGTTAGGAATAGACATGAAAGTGTACTTTCTTTAAGCACACTTAAAGGGATAGTTCACTTTAAAATTAAAATTGTGTCATCATTTACTCACCCTCAAGTTGTTTCAAACCTGTATGAATTTCTTTTTTCAGCTGAACACA
Organism: Pseudorasbora parva; assembly: GCF_024679245.1. Classification (NCBI taxonomy): domain Eukaryota; kingdom Metazoa; phylum Chordata; class Actinopteri; order Cypriniformes; family Gobionidae; genus Pseudorasbora; species Pseudorasbora parva. The sequence goes on along the minus strand of NC_090173.1, from coordinate 44,753,060 downwards.
AGGGAAGATTTTTTGAAGAATGTCAGTAGTCAAACAGTTAACTGGAGCCATTGACTTCCATAGTATTTTTTTTCCTACTATGGAAGTCAATGGCTCCAGTTAACTGTTTGGTTACTGACATTCTTCAAAAAATCTTCCCTTGTGTTCAGCTGAAGAAACTTTATATTAGTTGTCCTTAAGTACTACATCAAAAAATAAGTACAATGTACTTACTGTGTTCAAATTGTTGCTGATATTGAGTTGAGATACGGGTAGAGTTAGGGACAGGTGTGGTGGTGTGGGTCAGTTTAAGGGTAGGGTTAGGTGTAAGGGAAGTGCCAACTGTGTAATTACAAATGTAACTACAGAAATTATTTACATACGCAACTACATGCAGGTATTTTTAAAATGTAAGTACAATGTAAAAACATGTATGTACATTAATTGCAATGTTAGTACATATTAGTTAAGGCCAGCTAATATAAAGTGGGTCCAGAAATTCATACAGGTTTCAAACAACTTGAGGGTGAGTAAAGGATGACAGAATTTTCATTTTAAAGTGAACTATCCCTTTAAGTGGCCTTTTAGTTAATCAGTATTTGCAAGTAAGATTTGAAATACACGTGCACATCAGGTTAAACACACTTATTTTTTTAAAAGGGATAGTTACCCTAAAATGAAAATGATCTCATTATTTACTTATCCTCAAGTCTATCCAAAAACGTATTTTTTTCATCAATGGAAAACAGAAAAAAAAGAAGTTGAAATAGTTGTTTCACAGAAGATATAAGTCATAGAGGATTGGATAGACATGAGCGTAGGTACAGTAAATGATGACATTTTTGTGTGTGTTTGTGTAACTATCTCTATTTAAAAATAAGTGTGTTTAACTGGATCTGCACTGGATTAAATGTGTTTCAAATCTTAAAAACACTTTTAGTGCTCGATACACCGATACGTGTGTTCATGGGGTGAGCAGGTTCATTCATTAATCATTCATCAGGTTCATTCATCAAGTCATTTGCAGTTGCTAATGTGTTCAACTCACATAAATCTTTAGTTTGTTCAGCAGTTCCAGGTGATGCTGGAAAGCAGTCTCTAACGTATAAAGCGTTTTCAGATGTGCCAGACTGCCACACCCAGACAGGTGTAGGTGACAGGTAGATCTATGAGAGCAGCACTTGGCTTAAGCATACAGGTGAATAAAACAAACAGGTAGCACCGCCTTGGGCTTCACAACCTCTGATGAATGTGATTTGTAGACTTGGCTCAGGTTTGGCTCTTGGCGGACAAACAGAGCATCAGCATTCTGGACCAGCTCCGGATATCCAACATGGCGTCCAGCCCACCTGCCCCAGGCCCCTTCATCATGATTGGGGAGGAACATTCTCTAGACCTCAGGAGATCTCAGTTTATTTTGTAAAAGATTTGTTAACCTGGGTTTATTTTGGGCATGTGATTTTTTTTCTTCCCATCTACTATCCTACTACAGATGCCCTTGTAAACACATTGACTTTGTACCCATTTAGGGTTATTTGTAGGCATAATAGTCTCATTTCCCAGGCAATATATCAAACATTGGTATTCTTACTTCACAGAATATTTTAGTTAGTTCCGGATGCTATTGGTTTAATGTCATAAATGTTGATGCACCATTCATTTGTATTTCCTTAAGAGGTAACTTGGCGGCCTGTGTCTAGGATGCTTTGTTTTGAGAGCATTCATGAACACGTTCACCATGAGTCGCTGAGTATCTTGGGAATGTGCTGAAGAATTCTCACTCAGAGGAGGCCCTTCTCCTCCTGTTCTCAAACCATTGGGTCACTGTTATTACTGTCATGTGAATTTCTCTGCGGTCAGATGGCAGATATTTAATAGTGCTGTGTTTTAACCATTCCCTCTAGAATTTCAGCGTTTTGGTAAACAAATGATACTGAGTGAGTGCACGACTTCACCATAATCATAAGTGGGTAAACTGTATAAAATGATTAGTTCACTGTAAAAAAAAAAAAAATTGCTCCAATTGAAAATTTTCTAGTGACTGATCACATCTAAATTTTTCAGTTGGCCGAACTGAAATTCTGTGAATTAATACATTTTTCAGTTGGCCAAATTGAAATTCTGTGAATCGATGCTATTTAAATCACAGGAATTCAATTTGGCTAACTGAAAAATTTAGATGTGATCAGTCACTTGAAAATTTTCAATTGGAGCAATTTTTTTTTTACAGTGTTCCAATCCTTGACTCTAATTGACCAATAGCTGTGTTTCGCAATAAAACCTGACTATGACTGTTTCCCCCAAAGGTTCTGTGTGTCACTACACAGCACCCTTAGCAACCACTCTTAGCAACGTAAACGTTTGTTCTCATTGATATTGCTCATTGAACTTTACTGTTTTGTATAGAAAGTATTGTGAGAGAGTTAGGGTTTTTTCCTGTACCCTGACACAGTGACACTGATAGCACTAGTCAAAGCATTTGTCAGTTGCGTTTTGCTCCGTGTTCACATCAATTTTCAGTCTAATGTAAAAGTCTTTATACTGAGTACTGATTGATTAACTCATAGAAGCATGTTTGTTTTTGTGAATTGTGGGGACATTCCATATAGGTGTAATGGTTTTTATACCGTACAAACTGTATTTTCTATCCCCTAAAACTGCCCCTGTCCCTAAACCTACCCATCACAGGAAACATTCAGCATTTTTATTTAAAAAAAAAAAACTCATCCTGCATGATTTATAAGCCCATTAAAAAAAGTGGGACATGGGAAATGTCCTCACAACTCACCCTCTGCTGTAATACCCATGTCATACCCATGTCATTATGATTTGTGTCTTGATATGTCACACACACACACACACACACACACACACACACACACACACACACACACACACACACACACACACACACACACACACACACACACACACACACACACACACACACACACACACACACACACACACACACACACACACACACATACACACACACAAAACTGTTCACCCACAATACTGTTTAAAGATGTGGGGTTGGTAAGATTGATTAATGTTTAAAAAAATCTCTTATGATGAAGGCTGTGTTTATTTGATCAAAAATTTGGTAAAAACAAAACGGGATTTATAGATTTGATAGGTATTTCACAAAGTTTGTCAGGGTAATTTCCTTGTTTTGTTAGACTTCTCAATTGACTGGTTTTAGATTAAACAACAGTCAAGAATTATGGTTTTGGGGCAGATGTGACTGAGATGTCGAGTCAAGATGTCTGATGCTTGCTAGGCCGAGTCCTGTGATAATTGGGTTTATTTTGACGCAGATTACATGTCTGCTCAGACATATAAACACCACTGACTTACTGACCTGTTTCTGCATGCGCGTGTGTGTATACAGATGTATGTGTACATGTGTATTTAAAAGAGAGCATAATAATAAGTTATTGAAAGGAAAACACACCAGCCCCTTCAGTTGGTTGTATTTTCCCAATCATGGAAATCCCACTTAGTTTCACAGATGTAGATTTACTGAACTGTCAAATACTTTTCACCTTAGACTGATGAACTTAAACCAGTGAACATTAACAGATGTGGCTGAGTTGGGTGGTGCATTTATGGTTGTTTGTGAGACAACGGGCATTGAGCCTGAAACCGTTTATTTACAAGGTTTTGTAACAAATGGAAGATGAATTGACACAGCCCTTTCTAAAAATGAGTACCTGATGTTTCCCATTGTGTTTGAGTCTCGTCTGGTTTTCAGCACTGCCTTTTTACAAGTCTGTTGCCATGCTTTGAGCAAACCCAGTATAAAGGCATCTGCTAAACAAATAAATAATGTCATAAAATGCAGTACTCTTTTCCTTTCTTTTTTTGAGGCAGTTGGTTGGCATGGACAAACTCTTCCCACATGTTTCATTAACAGAGGAGAGAAAGGAGGGCCATGGAAACAGGAGGGCAATTTAAATTTAGGGTCCTTGTTGCATCTAACAGCAGTTATTTATAAATGCCAAAAGGTATTTTCTTACCACTTTCCTGTGAATACGTTTCAATTGATCGTAGACATTAGACAGTAGAAGTCAGGGAGACATTTTTTTGAAAGACGTTCTGGCGGTGTCAGCTGTCAGGTGTGTGTTTAACTATCTCAGGCTAGACTGTGTCATAACATATCCCATAATGACACCCCATCGATATCCAGCTGTGGCCTTGATTTGAATGGGACTGTATCTTGAAACTTCCAAGTAGATCGGCACACTTTGAGCTGGCTGCAAATCAGCAAACTAACAGCAGCCAAACTATCAGCTTGTTGTTCATTCTTGCTGTGTCCCAAAGGGGATTGGCTTCGTGAATAAAGCAGCTGCAGGGCCATCAGGCTCTAGTCCTTTGCTTCAAATTCCTTATAGTGTTCCTAACTAGTATTCTTTCAATACAAACACATTAAACAAGTAGACTTTCCAGAACTTTTCTGACAAACAGCATAGTTCGTTGGCCTCGCCATAACCTTTTGAATAAAGTGCACTTAATTGTATTCAGTTAATGTTCACTTGTAGTGTATTTCAAATTATAAAAAGTATATTTTTTTGCAGATAATATAATTGAAATAAAAGGCCACGTAAGTGTACTTATATAGAGTACACTGTCGTGACTGTCTCTTAACACCCTTAAGTAAACTTTTAAAAGTGTACTTTGTAATAATGTCAAATTTAAAGTTTTAGCCTAATTTTTAAAGTGGATATAGGATTCTGAAAACCTCATTATTAGCGACACTGGTGGCTGTTAAGTGAACTGCAGCCAGCAACTTATGGCTAATGTGCGCATTCATGCCCACTTCACGTACAAGACACTGAACATGATTCAAGGCCCTCGAAAACTCATAATGAAGTTCTAAAAGAAGTCGGAAATACCTTTGCAGCGATACACTGTTCGACGCCATGAATGTAAATATGTGCTGCGTGCTTTCCTCTCAATAACAAAATAATCACGCAACAAAAAGCAGTTAAGAAAGCATGTGATCATTTCAACAGATAAGGTCATTCAAATGACAGTGTTATGATTACAGTTTGATTATAAATTATATTTGAGACTGTATACACTATATCTGAGTCTGGGAGATATAGTTTGAATTAATCCCTTTTCTTTGGATGAAACATCAACATTACAGTACCGACCAGCTCTTTCAGCATTATCCTGAATATTGTATAGCTAAGCATTGATTTCATAGGTCATAGATTGGAAGAGAGGCTCTTGGGAGCACACGTAAATGTCACCTCCTGTTGATTATCCTGGCAAATGTCCCAAGTCCTTCACATAAAAATCAGTCTACAGGCTTTCAGGCAGCCTAGGAGGTCGGAAAGGTCTCGTTTCTTAAGTTTCATTACAAGCTGTTCACATGCTGGCAATACAAATTATTACTTATGTGAAGAATAATTTTCTCTGGCCGTTGAATTATTAGAAAAAATAATGCACACCCGTTGTGGTAATGCGGTCACAATGTGAAGGTGAGGGTTTTGTATGTCATAAAGACATTTGAAATTGCTGAAATCGTTTGGCGAAGTGATATGGAACTGCAATTTGGTCAAGACCTGTCAATCAACCAATCAGAATCAAACATTCAACTTTACATGTACCATACATTTTGAATAATTAGGGCTCGAGCACCAATGGTGTGTAGCTTTGATGCCAGCTGAACTCAGCCCCGCCCACAACATTTGAGCTTGGGCAGTTCGGGCCTGGACTTGTTCCATAGAGGAGTAATTATCCCCGAACAGAAACAGTTCGGACCAATGAAATCATCAGGGCGGGCTTTAGACGATGACGGACAGATGATAAACAGTAACGTAATCATCCACGTCATCAAAGGAGCCTGGTTGAATTTATTCTAATCTTAAACGGAGAGCTTGTTTGTATATGCATTCACCTTCACATCTTTCAGAAATGATGATCAAGTTGAAGTAACTGTGTATCCTTAATTTCTTTTTTGTTTTGTTTTTACAACACCGGCAAAGATTGTTTATTTCACTGTGTGTGCAGACAGAATTGCCAAGTTTTTACAACAAACCCGCCCTCTACTAGCCCAAAACAATAGCTTCTGGGGTTCTCCGCAAACAAAATGCTGTTTGAGGGATAAAATGTGTGTTATTTTTGCATGGTTGCCTGCTAAAAATCGCATTCATGGGGCTATATATCACATAATTGAGGTCACTTCACACCCTCTGGAAAACCACAGACTTGGCAACACAGTGCAGTTGAGTTCTGTTGATATTTGACAACTAACATTATGCGTCGCTCCGTTGCTCTGATTGGTTCTAAGTCTATCCAATTAAGGTCTTTCCTGGTTCAGTTGAAACACACCCCATAATCACAGCCCAATGGAGCAGTTTCAGACTGACATATTCTGACTAGAATTGAGTATGACCACGTCAGGCTAGATGGTGTGAGGAACCTATTGGAATTGCTCAGCCTATTATTATTCTTCTCCCAAATTAATCACTTTTTTGAGGGCCTAAACATGCTCAAAAACAGAGTGGTGAAAATGTATGTCTGATATGAGTTTCAGAATTAGGCGTGGCAAAACGGATCTGATGGAACCACCTACAAAATTTAAATTAAGCGCAATTCGAGCTACGTTTCACGTACAAGTATGAAATTCGGTACACACATGTAACAGCCCAATACCTACAAAAAGACCCTGTGTGCAAAGTATGAAAACCCAAACAGGAAGTGAGATATTTAGAATTTCTTTCTGCCATTTCCAGATGTTGACTAACATACTAAAGCACATGTAAAGTACTTCATTGTTATAGCCTATTTTAAACTGCATTGTGTTCCATATTACATTTAAAGTTAATATATTTTAAATTTACTAAATTGCAACTTCATCATTACAAATGAAATAATAATGAAATATTATAAAAGATGTACTTAAAAGCACTCTAAAGTTCCACTAATTATATATTATAATTCTGTTAAGTACCCAAAAACAATACATTTATTTCTCACTTAAGCATAATCTTTTCAAGCATTATTTCTGTAATAAGTTTTAAAGTATACTAAAGAGTACTTTTTTACTTTGTGTACAGCTAATCTGATCGATGTATTACGGGTACTGGAGCTGTCTGAAGACATGGAGGGAGTGTCAGTAGAGGCCGGTCTGTGCACAGAGAGAAAGGACACATCAGAAACAGACATGGCTTACAGAATAGACAAAAAGATTCAACTCAGTGCCCCGACTAAACAGTTCTTTCCAGGTATGGACTATTTGAAATGTACTAGAACTTCTCTAGTATTTGAGGCCATTGTTGTTGTTTTTTCTGTTTTTTTTTTCCCCTGAAGTTTTTTTCCCCCTGTTCTTTGTGGACAATGCTTTGCTGTTTTCTTCATAGATTCTGCTTTCCCTGAGAACTTCTCTCTGATGACCACGGTGAAGGCTAAGAAGAACTCTCAGTTCTTCCTGCTGTCTTTGTATGATGAGCAAGGAGTTCAACAGCTGGGGCTGGAGATGGGCCGATCGCCCGTATTCCTCTATGAAGACCACAGAGGCCAGCCAGCTCCAGATCTTTACCCCATTTTTAAGAAAATCAATCTGGCTGATGGGAAGTGAGTGCTTTCATGCATTCTTAGTAGCCTTGGAGTGCCCTTAATTTTTCTTTCTTTTAAAAAACAATGAGATTTGCCATTCACAATCAATTTTACTTCTGTAATCTGATGTATTTCATATGGAAACAGGATAATTGTTAGATAGCTTATAATAATAATAATATATGGGCTATTGGTAAACATTATCCAGAGGAAAATCACTCTAGACTAGAGGAAGAACAGGTTATCAAATTTTGAAATGTTGAAATCTTCACAGTATAGAGAGCATGCATTTTTAAACTAAATCAGATTTATTAAGCTTCTGCACTCAACTGTGGAAAACCTGTTAGCTATCTTAGATTAAAATTTCATCCATGAAAATGTGCAAACTAAATGGGAACTGAGTGAATACCAAACTTTCAAAGATTCTTTAACATCTGGTATTAATAATCATCTCAGGTGGTCTGATTATAATCTGCCAAAGTACATTTCTGACTAAACCTGACTGATATTAATTGCGCGTTCACTTAAACTGTCATTCTTTGTTGTCCTTGATGCACTAGAACATATGAGTTTTTACAGTACAAATTCAATATGTTCATCATTTTCTGACTACCTCTGAATATGGTTTGAGTGATTTGTCCACAAAATATTTTGGACTGCATGTAAACTTGTGTATTTTGTGCTGTGCACTTTAATCAGATCAGCTGAGATGGATGTTAATACCAGGTGTAAACAGAAAAACATGAACTTGTTTTGTTGTCAAAAGATGTTGGAACTTCTTCACACTACAGTTTATATACACTAACCTGCCAAAACAAAAACTTAGTGTTTGAACTTAAATAGGCAAGTACTTAAGAGTCAATGATTGGATCATTATTGCATTGATTATTATGTTCTAGCATATGTTTGCCGACAGTTCTTCTAACCCTGATTGATGGAGTGTGTAGCTTTTCATTTTTTAAACAACCATGTAACATCATATATATTCCAGGATGGCAATGATAACACTCACCAGGCTCAAACTGTGAAAGAATGGCTGGGAGGGAGCATGAAGGATAAGTTTCACACATGAATTGGCACCAATTGACTTAAAGTCTTTAAAAGTCCCATTAAAAGTCTTTGGGATGCGCTGGAGGAGACTTTACAGAGTACGGGACTCTTGCATTGTCAATACAAGATCTGGACCATTGATGGAAATAACATTCACAGCATTTATTTTAATGAAAGGGAGCATTCATTTTAACCACTACCACCATCACAACAGATCTTCTAACCCGAATTGATGGATCATTTCTTAAACAACAATGTAGGAACACTTCATGGCCATATTCCAGGATGACAAGATTCATCAGGCATGAAGAATAAATTTGACACATGAATCGGCACCTCTGAGTCCAGACGAGTGAATAATGAATAAGTCTTTAGGATGTGCTGGAGGAGACTTTATAAAAATGTATGCACCTATTAAGGAAATAAACAATTGTGATTTTATCTTGTATTGACAATGCAAGAGTCAAGCACTCTGTAAAGTCACAGCACATTGCAAATCACACGTCTGTTTCTAAACATATAACATGCTAGAAACATAAGCATTTGCCTATTTAAATCAAAGCAGCGACTTTTTTTTTTTTTGGCTGGGCGATGTATATGAATCATGCCTTCCATTCATTAATAAATCATTACTAGTAGACATATTTCAACATGTATAACTGCTAGAGGAAAATGTTTTGAAAGGGGCCCTTGCAAACCAAAGTAATGTTTAAACAATAGGCTCCTGAATTGGCTATGGGACTGCAGCATCAGTGTGCCCATTTATAGAGCGCTTCCACATTAAAGCGACTCATAATCCACCTCTAGCCATGCTCATGGAAGATGAGTAAATATAATTTTTACCCCTGGGTTAGCACTGGGATAAAGCTCTGCTGTTAACCCTGATTAACACTGCTGTCTGCATCACTGCATCTCTTCTCAGATGGCATCGTATAGCCTACAGTGTGGAGGGCACGTCTGTTACACTCTACCTGGACTGTAAGAAGGTGCAGACGCTGGAGTTAATGCGCGGAGACAACCCTGTGGTCAGCACTGATGGAGTTGTTGTTTTTGGAACACGGTTACTAGATGAGGAAGTTTTTGAGGTATGAATCATTAGACATCCTGGTTTTTGGAATACAGGGGCATGCACATGTTTTCCCATGCACACATATAGCAATGTTGGGACAAGTTAACTGGGGGTGGGGGGTTCAACCTTTCTTTGGAAGAAAAAAAGTTAATTACTCTCTTTTTGTCTAGTGCTGAGTCAGAGACGGATGCACTCACCGTTCGTCACATTCAACCACATAATGTTTATTTTAGGTTTCAGACATTTAAATACACATACATACTAGCAAAACAATACATTTATAGCTTGTAAAATACACACATTATCTCCTGGAAATGAGTTTGAAATACTGTCAACAGCAAGAAAACGATAATAAAATCTTCTATAAATCAGGTGAATGATATATGAACAAACCCCCCTGTAAAAGCCTTTTGAATTGAATTACATTGTGTATATTCCTAAATTTAGAGATATTCTTTCCATTAGTCTGAATTAGGACTTGGGAGCAAAAATGCCCCAAATCTCAAAGTTCACCAGCTCGTGATTTTGTCTGTAGTGTCTTGCCTCAAACTTAATACAAAAGGTCCAAACTTTATATTATTGTACTCTACATGTGTACTTCTAAGTAACAGTTATTTGAATAAATGAATCTCATAAAAGAAATGCCTGGGTCATTGTACATTGTCTATGTCAATTACAATTGTACATTGTACATTGAAATTCCCCACTGAAATATTATTTATAATAATATATAAATATTATATATTATGTATTATGTTTGCAATTCTTATTCTAAATTATGATTCTCATTACATTCTTATTAGAAACTAATTAATAAATAAATGTAATAATATTAAGTTAAAGACGTTACAACAAATACTGCAATATTATAAAATATTTAATATGTAATTTATTTTTTACTTATAATTTTTTTATTCAAATATCATTCCATAACTCTGTGTTCATATTCCATATTTTCCTATTTCATATTCATATTATAAATACTGCAGTATATGCTCATCATACTCCCCTGCGACTCTCAAACAAACAGCAAACCAGATATTTCTCTGGAGAGGTGACAGGAACTCTCAGATCAGTATAATTTAATTTCATCCAAAATTCATATATGTTTATTCCTCTGCTTTGCTTTAATGGAATAAGCAGTGGCAGTCTGCTTGTTTTATGTTTAATGGAATAGTTTGCAATAGAGTGGATTAGAGAGACATTTGCCTGGGATGCTAACATTGGAGTCTTTACTTATCAGAGAGAAATAAACAGTGGCTGTCCAGGCATGTTTCCACTGCTAGAGAATACCTGGAAATACCACCCTGCTCACCTGTGAATTAGTGCTCTCTGAATGAGCACACATTCACAAAAAAGGGGTTTTTTCCTACCTAAAATACCAAATAGGTAGGGAAAAGTCAACTATCCACTGGGCATGTTGTCGTCCAAAGCCACTTGCCAGCCTGCCTGCGGATGAATATGCTTACCAGAATCTAATACCGTCTTGGTTTATAAGGAAATACTTTGTAGCAAACTTTTAGTCATAATGGTTTTGACCTGTATTGTTTCCGGGTGCAAGAATTCAAAGAGCAAACGTTTAGCGAATTACTGTCAGTGTTTCAAATGAAGGATCCAACGTGTTGTGGCAGCACCTAATGGCTGCAAAGAATCGTAAATACAGAAAGAACGCTGTGACGGAATATCTGAAAAACCTCCTTCCCAGCAATCAATAGCCGCCATTTCACCGTTATGTCAAAATGTCAAAATAACTGATGTATGAGCTGCATCTTGTAAGCAAAGTTAACAGCGATTACAAGGTATTGGGTTTCATTTCTTTGATATGTTCATGTTTAGTCTATTTTTGGGCTATGGTTAGACGTCTATTAAATTTTCACTGACAGTCTGAATTTTGCCTAGATATCAGGGATGTGTTTGGACAGCTAGGCTATTAGGTGTCTTTTAAATGCAAAATTGCTTGCTGGGTTGTTTGTACTCAACATTCCTTACTGGATGACTGTGAACACGGTGTTTTAGGCTAAACCGAGGGGGGGAAACTATAAGAGACTGCCATTTTCACAAAAGCCCTGAAAAATTAAGATTCTGTTGTACTCATTCTCATTTCAGTCCAAACTAGTCTTTATTTAATCTGTGGAACACAAAAGATGAGTTTTTGAATATCCCGACCAAGTGAATGATATCAAAATGATAAAACAAAAAACACCATGTAAGTTTCATTAAAGTATTGAATTCATGCTACACCACAAATTTAAGTTATTATTTAATAAAGATCTTGACATGTGTAGTTGTTCTTTTTCATGAGAGAACTAATCTTTTGTTCGATCCAGGTCTCAATACCTGTCTAATTCAACACTAAATGTTGAGTATTGCTTGGATTCATTTTAGCCTATATGGCTGATGGTGTTTATATAACATTCAGATGAATAAAATTATAAGTTTGAACATGCACTGAAACTCCATGACTAATCTCATCTTGATTGTGATTGATGGTTCTAGTTATAGATATAGATTAGAATTGAAGCCTCATCACTGCTTTTGGCTGTGTCCTCATGCTTATATCTACTGGGCCTCAGTAGAGAGCACAGGGAGGGCTTGCACCCTCAGGACGTCAACTAACATTCTGGGTGAATGCTATTGTCAGTCTAATGGAGATTTAAGGGTCATCTATCTTGCTTTCACCCCCCCCCCAAAAAAAAAAAAAATCCTTCCATGCTATATTAAACCTTTGCCTGTTGTAGCTTTAGTTGTTTTTGACGAAACCCCACCCGGCGATACATAATTCCCATTCCAATCCACACTGGCCAAAATCCATCCAAAAACAATGTCTTATTGTTAAAAATACATTTAATAGCAAGGGAGTCATGGCTTGTCCCAATCCAGTGTTTGCAGAGCACGCCAATGTTCATTGGCCCGTTTTCTATATCTCGAAGCTGATAGAAAGTGATCCCAATTCGTCGGTCCTTCCGACATACGTCTCCATTCCCTCCTTCAGGGAACGAGGGTTACCATACGTAACCGAGACGTTTTCCTGGAACATAAAAGGGCAACTATAAGAGCATCCTTCACATGTTTATGCACGGCCCTAACTACAGCCTAGTGTATTTTTCTGTCACATATATAGCTACGTTAAGACAGAACGTCATTCACTTGAACCCTGATATTGTTTCACACCGATGACAATCACGCCTCTTACAGTACATCGTCACAATATGACTCATTTGAAATGTTTCCAGTCCGAGGCATACGTTAAAAAATTGGCAAGGCCTGGTTGAGTTAGTAGTGTTATGATAAGGGGTTTGACATTTTCGAAACGCGTTCGAATGAAAAAGAGGAAAGCTGAAATGGGACGTGCTGCAATAATATAAATATGTGAAAAATTATGTCTTTTTGAACATTCCAGCATGAAATCCACCTCAAAAACAAAGTCAAAACTTAAATGTGCATATCAAATTTTTCCAATGTGTTGATTCAGTTTCCACCAGGAAAACCCCTTTAGTCATTAGATATTCATTTTGTTAACCCTAAAACTAACCAGATGTGATGATGACTTAGAAGATGGTCTGAAGCCAGTTTTTCTTAAATAAATGTGCAAGTCATTGACTGACTGACTGGGCAGCAAAGCCAGACAGTCAGTCCTGTTTGCATTATGCCATGATTAAGAGCCTCTACCACCTCTTGTGCTCTTAAATAACAGGCAAAAACTAGTTGAGCAGAACCACTGTGATGAACGGTGACTAATTCTCCTCGTTTATCCTTCACGGGGTCCAATAGAACTGCATCTGGGTCATGGGGTCAGAGTTAACTGGGTGAGGCTAGCACTGGGGAATGAGTAAATTTGACCTGATCTGAGGCCAGTTCCCAGGCCCTGGATTCAAGGGGAATCCAGAGGGCTTATGTTCCGGTCCAAATCTCTCAGCGTGGGAGAGCTGCTCGGAGCCTGGGGACTATGGTCAGGGCTAATGCATCTATTGCTTCCAGATTCTTACAAATTACTCAAGTTCGGAAAAGTCTTGGAGAACTGAGAACACGCACACACAAAAACAAACACTCTGGTTCACTGATCCAAAATGGCTGTTTTTAAAATATGCAGAACTGTGCTAACTGGCTTGTTGAGTCCTTGAGTTGTCAAGCATGTCTTATAAGGAGACCCTAATTTCATCAGACAGATAAACTGGTGGGGTCTGTGCAGTGTAATTAATTGGCTAGGTATACACATTTATTTTTCTTTAAAGATCCAGCATATGTCAGATGAATGTGAGAAATGCTGTGGTTTGGCTGTACTCTGTTGCCGAGTGAGTTTGTGTTGTATCTTGTGTATTGCCAGTCTTTGACTTCTTGTTCTTCCACCCACTGATGTGCTGGCAGGACCCCAGCGATGAGTCACAGATTCTCCATTGGCCTTATGATGAAAGATCTCTTTATTGTGGATATCATACTGTATATGTTCTGTGCTAACATCTGAACATAAGACTGTTCAAAACGTCTAAACAATTCAGTGGAATCATAGGGTGCCTTTCAGTAGGGGGCGTTCTCTCCTATGGTATTGCATCTTGATTTCAAATAAAGATATATTCAGTTAAGAATTCAGTATTGAATTTTTGCAAACATATATGCAGTTAATATTTCTTCTGAAACTCCATGACTAATGTGACAAAAATGGCTCTGTTTATGTTTCTTGTCTAGTCACATTTAATTATGAATTAGCTTACATGAATCATAGAGGCTGCTCAATGCAAAATTAAACACGTTGACAAAAACAGGATATTACTGTTGGTCGTTACATTTTAAAACACATATTAAATATTTAGCTACTTACATTTTACCTTGCACCTTTTCACCTTTAAAACTGGAGAAACTAAAAAACCTTTGATTTGATCGGCCATCTCAAGCCTTTTGAAGGCAGCTATGTTTCCATTCAAAGCTGCGAAGTTCCAAAACTGGAATATTGGGTAAAACATTTGCGAATAAAGCAGTGTTTCCATCCCATGTGTTCAAGAGAAAAAAAAACTTGTCACTTCCTGGGAAACTGGCACAAAATATCCGTCCCCCATCATAAATGACTAGCATCTCAGAGCACCCAGATGAAGACAATGAATGCTGTCATGCGTGCGTTCGGATGCCTGATGTTTGGGAGCGCAATCATGTGAGGCGCTTCTGTGAGGGAATTAAACCAAATCATTCTGATGACAGATTATGGCTCTGGCATTTCAGAATGATCAGACCAACATTTGAGATGCTGTGCAGTGAAACTGATCGACTGGTTAGTCCAGTAATCCAATCACATCCACAGTTTAGGCAAAGCCACGTGAGTTTTTTGTTTTTGTTACATCTTATGTTCGGATAAAAAAATGCATCCACCTCAATTGAGCGCATACACTTTGAATGCATATTATTTAACATTTATGCGCATGTTGGCGTTTTCATCTATTGTTTTTTTTCTTTTCTTTTTAAGTGATTTTTAAGTGATTCTTTTTAAGTTTTCCCAAGGGCGGTTTGCATATAACAACTTTTGAGGATCACTATTTGCTTATATCCTCTTTGTTTCAGAAGTCCATAATCTATGGTAGGGTTCATTTCCCCCGTTAACTGCATTTGTGGAACGCGCGATTCTTTGTTGTAACTCGTGCATTATCACCTCTATCATTCTACCTTTCTCCACCACTGACATCTTGCCATAGTTAGTAGTCGTCAGGGAAGCATTCATTTTTTTGTCTTCAATTTTCTGTGGAGCCTCTAGCATCTCCTTGTGGCGTCCTGGGGGAGCTTGAACTACTTCAGCCATACCTGAAAAATAATCTTTCAGTTTGAGTCCACTGTTACTAATAAACCAAACACATAAAACCCCCATAACATTTTTGTGGTTACATGGCCAGAAATTAACAACTTATTCCTACAACTCGCTAATACATCAGCATGTTTTAATAAAAAGTCAAGCTATTGTGAGGAAGATATATACAGTATATAAAAGAGAAAAAAAAACATATTTCTTCCTGTTGCATAAACTCTTGTTTGCAGTGCACTTCCAAAATGTAATGCTATATGTGCATATAAAATATATTCAACCAGTTTTACGTGGATTTCATCAGTGTTACACAAGTTGTTTTTCATCTTAACTGACTTTACATCAGCATGTTCTCTGGTTATACAGTATTTTAATGGGGTTTTATTTCTCTTTGATCACCAGAATTACACCAGTACATGTGGATATTACTCCATCAATGTGAGTGGTATATGTGTGTGTGTTACAGGGCGAGATCCAGCAGCTCCTGCTCGTGGATGATCCTCAGGCTGCGGCGGACTACTGCCAGGATTACATTCCCGATTGTGACAGCCCTTTGCCCTACAGTACCCCGAGCCTGGATCTTGACGAGGTTAGTGATTCCTCTGTGAGTGTGACTCCTCGTGTTCTCAAAAAACCTCATTGCCTTACAGCTGAATATACTGTACACCTTAATAACATAACTGACATTTTGTCTGTGCTATCTTCCAGACCCCTCATGTTTTAGCATTTAAGCATCATGTGGAGAGACAGAGAGAGAGAGAGAGAGAGAGAGAGAGAGAGAGAGAGAGAGACACTTGTTTTTCTAATGATCCTTGAGTCAACCAGCCTTATAGTTTTCAACAGAATTGCAGAAGTTTATGAAGACATAATTTGTTCCAGCATGGCAAAGCTCTTCTCTTTGGAAGAGCCCTGTCAAAACTTCCTTTGAGTGGTTGAGCTGCCTTGTCTTCTTAATTCCACATTTACATTAATCTGTTTGCACTTTTTTACTGTTCTGGCTTCTGGGCTCTGCTCCCAGTGCACTCATCTCAGCCAATAAACAGCACAGGCATGCATATGATTAAATTGCTTGTTGCCTAGTTCAGATGCACTAGCATACCGTCAGCTCTAGGAATCAATTTTTCTTTTTGTTTTACAACCAATATAAGATATATATTTTTATGATTAAATATACAACTGCAGAACAGATTTTTTTCAGTTTTTTTTGTCACAATAATAACAAAACAATCATTAGCCTACAACAATAAAATATGCAAATAGGATGATGGTGACGATTGTATTAATATCCCCAATAATAATAAAAATAATAAAGTTATCAGTTGATGGAGATATGTGTATTCTGTTTAAATAATATGATATTTAATACCGTATATAGGCTAGGCCTAATAATATACATCATGGTTTGCTCAGAAATATTAAGCAGCACAACAGTTTTCAACATTTAAAATAATCAGAAATGTTCCCTGAGCAGCAAATCCTCATATTAGAATGATTTCTGAAGGATCACGTGACGCTGAAGACTGCAGTAATGATGCTGAAAATTCAGCTTGGGATCACAGAAATAAATTACATTTAAAATATATACATTTAAATTAAAAAAAGAGTTATTTTAAATAGTAATATTTTTACTAAATGTTTTTTCACACCTATTAAAAGTGAGATGCCTGGTATTAAAATATAATTGTTATTATAATATAATAATAACCTGGCTTTTGGTCGATCGGATCACAAGTGGACGAGGGAGACACAAATTCTTTTATATGTGGTGTTTTAATCTCTTTTATCCACTTTCAACCACTTCTGCCCTGATTTCATTGGGTCTAACTATGTGTGGGTAAATGTATGGGCTGCTTTTTCAGATCTTTTGATCTAATGGACAGAATAAGTTTGCGCAATTTACATATAAATGTGACAGGAGACAACAAAAACATGTGGAGAGCATCAGCTTTCGTTTCAGCCTCAAGACCACGCTGAACGGAGTGTGTGTTTGTGTGAGTGTGTGTGTGAGTGTGTGTGTCTGTGTGTTTGTGTGTGGGTGTCTGTGTGTGTGTGTTAGAAATCAGGAATAATGAGAGAACATTGTGTACTTTTTTCATCTATAAACCAAATTAGGCCTTCAGCCAACAAAGTTTAAATCCTGTCTGGTTAGAGTGCTTCCCCTAATGTTTACGCATTAGGTCAGTAGGCGGAGAGTATATGCATCTTTTGTGGCTGTTCGAACACATTTGACCACATGAGCATTTACACTATGAAAGCAACCCGGTCAATCGCATTTTCCACTGGGAAGTGGTAAAAAGTGGACAAGCTCAGCACATTTTGACCAAATGTACACCTTCATTTAGTAGTGCTGTAGTCAATATTCCGAGACCAAGACCCATGTATGTTGACAAGGCCAACACTTTGAGGTGTTGAGACCAAAACAACACCAAGACAGGACGAGACCGAGACCAGACCATCACACCTTGAATTCATAGAGATCCACATTACCACATGAGAAATGACTTAAAACTTATAATAAATAAATATAATATATAGAGCTGTTACCAATCAAATGAAATTGTTAGCGACAAAATTCTTCTTGCACTACAGAAGTGATACAGAAGATGCGTCTGAATTGGTGAAATACAAGTGCATAAATAATGTTGAGGATAGTGTTTAAAATAAATATTGAAATTTTGTTAAAGCAAAATCGTTTGCAGTCATTCTCAAATTTGTGAAAACAGCTTTCTTGCTCTTGTTCTATTGGTTAATTATATCACATGTTATTCATAAAAAAGTTCCCCATAATAAGATCTCATACAAGAACTTTTTGCATTTGTATTATTTTTTGGTGACATTTTTGATACAATTCCTCATTCATTTCTGAATCGGCATAATGAATAACTCACAAATTAGAAATAAGTTATTGTTTGCATCTTAAGCAGTAAATTGACCGGTCTTGAATCTAAAACCAGAGTCCTCTTAGTCTAACAGAGTACAAATGTGGTCGAGACCAAAACAAGACTCTTCTTAAGGTCTTAAGAGTGGTCTCGAGGACTACAACACTAGTATTTAGTGTCGTCCACCTGTGATTCGATCAACCAAAATGCATCTTCATTCCAGGTGTAAAGAGTGTTGTTGATTGTTGTCATGACATGTTCCTATGGCTCCAGTCAAATAGAATTAAATGTTCAGGTGATTGCCTCAAAAAGTTCTGTATTCCCTTAATTAACTTTCTATTGCTTTAGATTTCTAATCGAATAATAATGGGGGTTCTGCACCAGCCTAGCAACTACTATTGAAAGGAATGAGAGTGCTGACAGATAGCTGTTTACAGGATGCAATAACACGTCCTATGTAAGCAGCAGCACAGTTTGTCTTTTAAATCAACAGTGACCCCTTAGACTGCCCCTTACTCGTTTTCATAATGTGATGTGTTTTTTTTTCCGATTTCGATGATTTGTGTTTGCTGTGATTTGTGTTCCACGTGCGGGTGAGTCAGCCTAGCGAGTATTCATGTCAGTGGGTTAGCATTTCTCTGCGGCCTTCTGGGAGGAACGTTTAAGGTCATCGTACATTCATTTCTCCTCACAACTCCCACGCCCAGTTTTGTGCGAGTGTGCAGAATGTAAATGTCTGCGTATGTCTCTCTCCAAGTTGGCTCCAGGGAAAGTGTCTATCGGCAGCCGTTCAAAGACAGAGCCAGTTGGCTTTCATTTCCCACAACAGCTGAGAGAACAGGGACTAATGGCGGGGATTCATCAGCATTGCTCACATTACTGACCTATTACCAGAGCTCACACTGATCCGATTCTATCCTGCCCGACTTGGCATCTCAGCACCTTGCTGTGGTTCTCACATTATTCATATAATCTCCCCCCGACAGGCCTCATCAAGCCCATTCAGTCAGGGCCTCTCATAATAGCCTGTAAGCAGTTCAACTCTGACCCCTTGAATTGTAGGATGATAATATAGCGCATATCTGAATTGAAAACAAGTTGAACTATGACCTCATTTGCAAAGAGGATAATGCATTGTCTAGTGAAATCAGTCAGCCACTTTCATTTGAGATGAAATTATGCAGAGATTACCAGTGATATGTTGTGTTGTCTTGAACTTCTTAACTGTTTTAATTCTGTTCATCTATACCCAACCTCTGACCTCTTGCCCCCATTTATAAAAGGCCAATCCCATCCATAACCTTGATGACATCATGCAGGGAGACGAGCCTGCGGAACCAAAGAAACGCTCCAAAAAAGGCCGCAAAGGCAAAAAGAACAAAAAAAAGAGAGATAAGAAAGGGAAAAAAGAGTCTCGTAAGAAGAGAAAGGAGGCAGAAGCTCTTGAAGAAGGTTTCCTTGAGGTTTCTTCTAAGCTGCCGGAGTATTTGGCTCATCGAGGAGCTTTAACAGCTGCGGTAGAGCAGTCGGATCCACCTGCGACGGATCAGTCCAAGTTACCAGAACAATCTCCGACAATAACAGTCGATCTGATGGACTCCATACCCGACATGCCCACTCATGAACCCGACACCTATCAGGACGAACACACCAGAACCACTTCAAAGCCTGTGACAGGTCTTGAGGACCAGACCGTGTTAGCACCTGCATTTTCTCAAACCCCAAAGATGGAGGTGGAGGTAGAACATTAAGTGCCAGTGTGACTCCTCCTCCCTCCCTTTCGTTCTCATGACCGATCACTGACTCTCCCATTTTAACCACCAGTCATCCATGGTACTAACCAGCCTCTGCCATTCTAACCTCACCAATAACTGCACTCTTCTTCCCACACTGTAAAAAATTAAAACGGAAAATGTACTAGTACTTTTTTGACAGTACATTATCCAGTCATTTCACGGAAATTTCCGTTGACCCTTAAAACACAAACTAATGCGATGTGTAATTCAAACTACAGGTAAAAACACCTGTAAAAAACCCATACGGAAAATTCCTTCATGTTTACACAGTACATTGTGCCCTATTTTTACAGACTTTTTTTTACAGTGCAGATGTTGTAGTCTATACATTGTAGTCATAGTTTGCAGCTTTAGTGAGATGCGTTGACTGAAAATGATGCATATGAATTATGGCTCATTTCAACAGTGACACTTTGATGCACGTCACAAGTCGAATGCGAGACATGACACATATATTATTCAGGTTTTTGTTGTGGGGTTACACTTAGAGTGTGCTTTTTTTCTTGACTTGGCACACTTTACAGATTGAAACTGAAAGATGCGCTCCACGAGTGAAAAATAGTACTGGGTCTGACATAAATCCATTTTCATGCATCTTTTTGATACATTTCCCTCTGACAGCTCTGATAGATGTAGTTTTTAATGTATGAATCAAACTTCTGCTGAGGTAAACTGTGTGCCAAGTTTGCTCACCCTTCTTTTCATGCTGTTATGGCTGCCACCAGAACATACGGCTTTGGTGCTGACATCTCCCATTGTTTTTAAAACCTCCTACCCCACACTCACCAGCTCAGCAGTATTAACACCTTGAAGATCGTTTCTATAACCCGCACCTGTGAATTGCGCTAACATTTTAATCAGTCAACAGTGACCTAGAGATGGGGAGCACAGTTAGGCCAGAAACATATGCAAGTACGCAGACATAGTTTTCAATTCAATTCCACGTGCACAGTCATGATGCATATACTCAAGGGGGCGATAGAGTTACATTAAAACATCTGTTACTCTTGAATGCTGTAACTTCAAGCTAAATTGTCATTATACAGTTGCTCGTAACACTAGTTGACTTGAAGAGGGCTATAGACTTGATATAGCGCCCCCTCATTTTGCATTTGATTTATGCACGTGTGTACTGTTTTGGGCCGTAGTGTCTCTAAAGCGCAGATGACCAGTGAAGCTAAACTAGCGTATAGTTGAAATGACTGACTGTGCTCAGTATCTCCATGGTTGCGGTTGCCATGGCTGTGCCACTTCTGACTCTGCTGTGTCGTTGTGCAGGAGGAGAGGCCGATTAAAACACCAGAGGTTGAGGAGTTAGGTGATGACCTTTACGGCGATGAGCACAATGAGCTCTTGTTTTCCACTGTGACAGTTGGCCCTAATATCACGGACTATGAGGTGTGTGCTCTGGATTCTGTTTAAGGGTTTGCATGCATGTTTGAGGTGATAAAAACTCTCACTGTATGCTGTTGACATATTTTGTTCTCTTATAGATCATGGAGTTTGATGATTTAAAAAATGGCTCGGACAGTTTTGAGCAGGAATATGAGGAATATGAGATTTATGAGGACCGATTTGACCCCGCAGTGAGGGAGAAGCCAGGCACATGGGATGGAGAGGTAAAGTACCTCTGTAATAAATTAACTGACAACACAGGCAAATATGGATTTATTACAGCAAGGGAGGCCCAAAATACCATTGCTTTGGTACAAAGTTGATACTAGCATAAACTGTCTTTATACAGTATCAGATTTATTTCAAAATTTGCAATCTGCAAAAACCAGGATTAGCTAATTGAGATATGCTGAAATGCAAGTTCTTATAGGAATAGTTCACCTTAAAAATAAAAATTGACCCATCATTTACCTCAATTACCTCAATTTACTCAGCCTCAAGCCATCCTAGTTGTGTAAGGCCATTGCTGGAAGCCAGTGATTATAGTCTATAAAGATTTAAATCAGATATTTTTCCTACAAAAACCCACCGCTTTACTTCAGAAGGCATTTATTAAACTCTTGGAGCCGTATGGATTCATTTTATGATGGGTGGATGTGCTTTTTTACGGAAGCTTATTGCATTCACTTGAGAAAAAAAAATCTACTCTGTTTTTCTGAATTAATGACTTAATTATCTCAGAATTATGAGATAATTTTTCATGAATACATTTTTTTTGCTCTGTTTTTCTGAATTAATGACTTAATTATCTCAGAATTATGAGATAATTTTTCATGAATAAATTTTTTTTGCTCTGTTTTTCTGAATTAATGACTTAATTATCTCAGAATTATGAGATAATTTTTCATGAATAATTTTTTTTTTCTGTTTTTCTGAATTAATGACTTAATTATCTCAGAATTATGAGATAATTTTTCATAAATAAAATTTTTTTTGCTCTGTTTTTCTGAATTAATGAGATCCCTCAAAATCCAGCCAAGAGCTCTATTTTAGCTGGATTGCATGGAAGTAAACATGTCCCGCCTTTCAAATTTAATCCGGATTTATTTTACTTTGGGTTTGAGACATTGTCTTTAAGTAATAAAAATTGTATTGTTTTTAGTGCATCAACTTTGTGCAGACACCTCATGACAGCAGAAATGAACATTCGGATCTACTTGACATAGCTATTGCACTCCATGGGGATCCAGTATTTTCAACAATTGCCTGATTGTCTCTTGTGTCACCACGTAGCCAGCCTGAATGCATTTCAGATGCATCATCTTAACACGATCACATAGTAATGCGTATCAATAGTGTGAAATTGTGTCTAATGTATATCGTCTGGAATGTATATTGTGTGGAATGTTTACTGAGATAATGCACGTGCTACACAGTCTTTCGCGTGCATATGACACGCACTTTATGGCGTAAAGTGATGGTGGGATAGGGGGTTCGTACGTATAATATGCCATAAAGTGCGTATCATAAGCACGTGAAAAACTGTGTACCATATGCACACCAAAACTCATTTTAGCGTATACATCCACAAGATTGCACACTTATTTATACTACTATTTATACGAATTTTCATGAGATCGGCTGTCTGCACAAATTTGAAAGGCGGGACATGTTTACTTCCATGCAATCCAGCTAAAATAGAGCTCTTGGCTGGATTTTGAAGGATCTCATTAATTCAGAAAAACAGAGCAAAAAAAAATATTCATGAAAAATTATCTCATAATTCTGAGATAATTAAGTCATTAATTCAGAAAAACAGAACAAAATATTCTTTTTCAAGAAAAAAATTAAGTCATTAATTCAGAAAAACTGAGCAAAAAAAATTTATTCATGAAAAATTATCTCATAATTCTGAGATAATTAAGTAATTAATTCAGAAAAACAGAGTAGATTTTTTTTCTCTCAAGTGAATGCAATAAGCTTCCGTACTTTTTGGAGCTTCTAAACGCATAACTTTTAAAATAAATGTCCATGTTCTATTAGTTGGTTTTTGTTTTGGTATGAACATTGGTATTAAGATTCATGAAATTACACAGACTTTGGTGTCAACTACTGAAATGTAATCTAATCTCAACCACTTAAAAAAAAAAAATCTTTCACATGTTCTTCCTCTTTCAGCATGGGCGATTTGAGAAAGGACAGAAGGGAGAGCCAGGTGTGGTTGAACCAGTGAGTGCTGGAGTGCGAAGTTAAACACGCTGATAATTACATACACAGGCAATCCAATGCTAATCTCCTTGTGTTTTATACCAACCAGGGCACATTTTTTGAAGGACCTCCTGGCCCACCAGGAATACCAGTAAGTACATATAGAAATCAATAGCAAAAACATAAGAAAACACTTTACAGTCTTCAAGTGATTTTGATGTCATCTTGAAGTGGTGTCTTTTTTGTTTTAAATTGTGTGTCTGTTTATTTCCCAGGGTCTTCCAGGAATTCCTGGCATCACTGGCCCCTCAGGACCCAGCGGGGACCCAGGTGATATGGTGAGTGTCCTCATAATCACCTGACCACAAGTCCTGGCATGAACCGGGAGCCGAGGACATGCAGGACACATCCATGGGGATGAGTGATTGTGTAGATGGAACAAACCTCACCGATGACTCAGAGCCGCCTGAAGGGACCACCAACCTCTGCGGAGACCTTAGGCATCAGGAAGCCATGACTCATCTGATAGTTTGACCTAATTTTTCTCTGGACAGTGTGTCTGTACTTATAGTGTGACTCACTCTTTGCACACGATCCCTTAGCAGGGTGAGAGAGACAGCAGACGTCCAACTGCAGTAAAGAGCATAAATTCATCATTTTCCTCTGGCAGTGGGGATGAAGATAGATTATTCTTTTGTCTCTGCTCAGTTTAGCACCTCTGTTCGGTTGTGAATCAACTTCTCTGGGGTGTCTGCTTCACAAAAGAGTTGAGTTTTAGTAAAAACATCAGAATAGGCTGAGAAAGCGCATTCACTTCAGATGTAAGCTCTTTTTGGCCCTGTACGTCTACAGAGGTCTTATAACATTTCTGAAGCTGAAAGGCAAAGGAATATATTCCAGCTGGAGGTTTTATCTTTTCTTTTGAAGGTTGAAGAGTTGTGTTGTTGGGAGAGAACTTGTGATTGACAGCTTTGATTAGCTGAGCTCTTAAAAGTTTTACACCAGGCAAATAAGCACAGTACGCTTTGATACAGGCATCACGTAAAAAAAAATCAATAGGTGTTATAATGCATTCAGGAAACAAGCCAATGGGTAGGGAATAACTGAAGAATGCTGTTGTTCATGCAATTGTTTTGTCAAATAGGTATTGCTGACACAATTGTGCACACATGCACGTACAGAAATGCTCCATCAATGAACTGAACTAATTGTCTCTCCTCACACAAGGGTCCGGAGGGACGTCCAGGGCTGCCTGGTGCTGATGGGATACCGGGTCCTCCAGGCACTTTGCTCATGTTACCCGTAAGATGAGATCATTCCTTCTGTAATGAATTTAAACCACTTGCATCAAATTAGCAAGAGTAGTTTGCCAGAGGTATATAATAAAAAATGTACGTCACAAAACATGAGTCCTCAGTCTCAATAGCCTATTTTGGCCACATGGTGGAGCTGTGATCTAATCTTAATTGCATCCAGTATATTTCCAATTTTGTGTGCTAAACATGTTAAAAATACATCTTTAATAGTGATTTGCCTAATGTGTTTGAAATATTTAGTCAGTTATCTTTTTTGTCCCCCCCCAGTTCCAGTATGGAGGAGACTCTCAAAAGGGACCTGTCGTATCTGCTCAAGAGGCGCAAGCTCAAGCCATCTTACAACAGACCAAAGTAAGACACCCAAATCTGTCTCTTCTAATGCTCATATTTAATTTTAGAGATTTAAGCAAACCACTAACCCCCAAAATAATCAACTGTAGGGGATACTGTCTCAAACTTATCTGGCACCACTTGTGATACTGATATGAATGATACCTCAAATTGTGTGGCTTGTTGAAAGTATCAAATAATAATACCATAAAATTGCCCTAAAGGCTTCAAGCCATATCTAGAGACCGCTTTGGTTAGCTTTAGTGTTTTATACCATGGTCTGTTCTGATTGAATGGAAAGTGTGCAATTCACCCTTCGCCGGCAGTTTGATTGATAGGCACTCTGACCAATCACATATACTGTCATCTGCCGAATCTGCTATTTTTGTCTGACAAAGCTGTCAAGAGAGTTCGTAGAGTAATGTTGGTGGACCTAAACTAGGATAACGGTGTACTGGCGTCTTCCCGTGGTTGAAACAACATTGCTTCTGAAGTTCATTCATTTTTATTTGATACTATAAATTAACCAGAAGGAAGAGATGATCGGTTAACGAGCAGCTTTAACTGAAGCGCTATTGTTAGTGTATTGTTAGAACGTGTGTGTGTGTGTGTGTGGTGTTAGAGCGTGGCTTGTCGCACATAGCAACAGTAACTAAATCAGCTGGGTCTTTGCGAACAGTCAATTATTAAACCACTTTATGCAAAGATAGTTCCAAGTAGGCCTGCACGATATTGGAAAAAAATTACATTGCGATATTTTTTCCCCCAACGATATATATTGCGATATTGAGAGCCATCAATCCAGGCTAAAGTCAATAATTACCATTCCGTGATATTAATAATTTCACTAATAAGCAAGCTTCATTACAAGTGACGAAAAGAAATTTTGGAAAGTATGTGTAAACATGAAACTAAACCTCCAGTAGGTGGCAGCAGGTGACGGTCTTAATGAGTGAGTCACTGAGTCGTTCATTCAAACGATTCATTCGAACGCTGAATCGTTCACACTTGTTGCTGTGAGTGAGACGTGTTTCGGGTCTGTTATGAACGATATTCACTGCTGAAATAGAACAAAAACACTAAATATTGCATCTAAAATGTAAGTGACTAAGTGAATGTTAGTTGTTTATGGAACTGTCATATGAAATCAGTGTCATTTACAGTCGTGATTATATTCAGGAAAACGCTCTAGTGTTGCGATTTTTCCTCGAGAGGCTGCACGAGCGTGAACAGCACGACCTTATTATCGTCAGTTCATTATATATTATCCACAATCGATCACCACTTACACTAAATAAATGCACACAAATTCTTGCATTTTGGTGATTCGCTAGTTATTTTGTGTTTTAATCAGGCTCCGTCAGTCAAGTAAAATTCTCTTTCACTTGTCCCTTCAAAACACCCACATATCCCGGACAAGCGTTAATGTCGAGCCCTGCTTTGTATTCGTCGTAAAGATCTTTGTGGTGCCGTTTTAAGTGATCAGACAAATGGGTGGTGTTTTCTTGTTTTGTGGCCACAAGACACTCCATGCAAAGTGCCTCTTTTTGTTCAACATCCTCCTTTATGTAGCCAAAATAGTCCCAAAAAGATGATTTCTGGTACGAACCTTTTTTTTTTTTTTTTTTTTTTTTTTTTGTACCTCTTCAGATCCTCTTCGGTGCGCATTTTAGCAGTGAATGTTTGGCCGTGAGCGGTGAGCAGCGGCACAGCGAACCAATCACTGTGCAGGCATGAGGAACGTGCATGTCACTCCAGCAACAAACTCGTGTTTACTGTGTGCTTCCACCATGGGCTACTACCATAGACCGTATAAAAATACTACTACCCTTCACATCGCATGTTCCGGCGATGTGACTATCGCACACGCGCACATCGCGATGTCGATGTTAAAACAGAATATTGTTCAGCCCTATTCCAAGTCAGTTTAATCACTGTTCTATATTATGCGCTGCTTTCATTAAAGCGCACTCACACACACACACATACGTCACTAGCACACAGAGAGTGACCATCGCACTTTGCACACACACAGAAACATTCCGAAGCACAGAAACTTGTCAGGTTTATTAATAAAAAAACTTTACTGATTTACTACATTTTATTACTCGGCGAGGAGGTTGTAATGATACTGTTTTTTAAGTAATTAAACTCACAGGTTCGTTGCTAGTAAAGAGATGCTGCACAGACAATTCACAATCAGATACTCTCTCTCTCTCTCTCTCTCTCTCTCTCTCTCTCTCTCTCTATCTCTCTCTCTCTCTCTCTTTCTCTCTCTCTCTCTCTCTCTCTCTCTCTCTCTCTCTCTCTCTCTCTCAAAAGGCTAATTAATTCAAATAAATAATAATTCAATCGAATAAATGTAACCTCACCTCACTACTTTGTCTGATTTAAAGCAGGCAGATTGCTAGTTTTAATGAGTGGTAGCTGATGAAAATAAACCCCCGTTTGACAACATTTCTAGTCAAATGTAGCACTGCAATAATCAATGAGAGATTCAAATTGTCAATGCTCCCAAATGGTATAAGAGAGATAATCCATGGCTAGCTGTACATTAAACGGTAACACTTTATAATAACGTTCAGTTGTAAGTCATTTATAAGTGGTTAGTTAATGATGAACTAATCATTTACAAAACATTCATAAGTGATTATCAAGTGATATGCTAACATTTTATAAATGTTTTGTAAATTCTGTTACAAGTCATTTACAAGTGATTAGTAAATAATTAAC
The DNA here is from genome assembly GCF_024679245.1 of Pseudorasbora parva. Classification (NCBI taxonomy): domain Eukaryota; kingdom Metazoa; phylum Chordata; class Actinopteri; order Cypriniformes; family Gobionidae; genus Pseudorasbora; species Pseudorasbora parva. Next base: position 44,724,951 of record NC_090173.1, on the reverse strand, counting down.
TAATGATTTATGAAACATGACTACGTGTTCATTAATGATTAATGAGTGATTTGTTAATTTTTTTACTTATATTTAGTAGCATATACTTATATGCACAGCTAGCCAAAGTAGCCATGGATTATCTCTTAAATATAGTTCATGTCTTGAATGTACACCAAAGCTGCATTTGTTTGGTCAAAAATACACTAAACCAGTATTGTAAAATATATACAATTTAATTATTTGAAAAAATATTTGACAAAGCTGAATTGTCAGTATCACTACTCCAGTCTTCAGTGCCACATGATCCTTTAAAATCATTATAATATGCTGCTCAAGAAACATCTATGATTATTATCAATGTTGAAAACAGTTAACATTTTTATGGAAACAGTGATGCATTTTTTTCAGGATTCTTTGATGAATAGAATAGAATAGAATAGAATAGAATAGAATAGAATAGAATAGAATAGAATAGAATAGAATAGAATAGAATAGAATAGAAAATTGGTAACAATTTAAAAGTCTTTACTGTCACTGTTGATGAATCTGTATCAATGCATCCTTTAAAATAAAATAATGAATTTATTAAAATAAAATAAAAAGTCCATATTGACCCTTAGACCCTAAACAATGGTACTGTAGTTTCATTGTTCAAATTTATTTTTAAATATGACTGAATTTAAAGCTACACTGTGTGATATTTCCCCCCATCTAGCGGTGAAAAAGTATATGACCATCCAGGAATAATAGTTTCTGTTCCTCCCAATTCTGATTTCATTTTAACTCCTACAGTGGCCTATTTAGTCCAAGATTAACATGGCAATCCCCCTCTTCACATTCGACACGGTACCATCGAGTGTTAAAATGCGAAAGGCGAAGCTTGAATTTACAGCTATGTCCCTCTTTGGCTAATGTACTTTCAAGATGGAGGGGCAACAAGGCGACCAGCATTCAAACCCCTCACCCGTATGTATTTTCAATGGCATATTATAAACTTACGTGAAACTTACGTGTTTTTAGCTAAGAATAAACTAAAAAAGTTACACAGTGTAGCTTTAACTGACTTTATTAGGTTACAATTTTTTTTTAGATAAAGTAGAATAGCTTCCTAACTACAGTTTACCGTGCAAGAACACATAAAACTGTTCAGAACACTTTAGAAACACTTTAGTATAACTGATATATTTTACAGTGGTGGACAGTAGCCTGTATTTTTATTTTGAGGAACTCTACTTAATTTAATTCCAAAGCATGAAATTGTACTTTTTACTTCAATACATAGTTCTGTCATGAAATTCTAGATGGTGCAGGCTGATACAGTAGGTCCTTAAAGGGTTACTTCAGCGATTAGCATATGGCTTTGTATCAGTAGAAACCCTGGAGAATATTCAAATGATTGTGCTTTCCCCTCTCATATCTCCCTGAGACGAGAGATTTATGCATTTTATTTCTGGAAAAATTCCTCCTATGATGCAAAATGACGATTTTTGCATCATAGGAGGAATGTTTGCCCAGAGGCTAAAGACTACAGCCAGCAGAGGGAGCCATTTCCGCATGTTTTGAATCTGGCATTGGGGGATGGGAGATTACACTCAGCTTGCAGGGAGAGCTCAGCTTGCAGACAGGATCATTTAAACGGAGCTATGGTGAGCAATGTAAGTCTTTTAACTTCTCAAATTCATTTCTATGAAAGTTAAGCTTGCAAAGGCATGAACTGAAACGCGCCAGACTGAACTCGCGTTGTGAATGTATGCCACGAATGTAGTCGCGATTACCTCAGCTCTCATCACTCGTGCAGTCAGTGCTCAGTGCTGTGAGACTCGCGCGGTGACTCACTCATTATATTGAACAGACACGTTCAGTTTTTAATTGTAGTGTCTCTAACTCAGTCACAGTAATGAAGTTGTTGGCGTTGGGAATGGCCTCACAGGGCAGCGAAGCATTCTGGGAATTGTAGTCTTTCATCCCCATGGGACAAAAATACATTTTCTGTCTTTTCTCAGTCTAGAAGACACCAAATTCAAAAATAATTTCACATTTCTACTGCATTGATGACCCAGTTTAAATACAGATTCATCTTCCCAGCGCTGAAGTACCCCTTTAACTCAACCTGCCTGCAATCACATAATTCTCTATAGGATACAATTGATGGTTCCTTCTGTATCACTAGCCAATGAACACATAATGCTCTGGAAACGCTGAACAGTGTTATTGCAGGATATTATTACAAATAAGTAGCTGTTAGCACCTTAAAGGCAGGTTTGATCATAAGGATTTTTTTTTTACATTTTGAACTATATAAATAAACAAGTACAATGCAGGTTAACTATAGGATAAATTTGAAACTTTTCAACTTGTCTGTTTTTATTTTTCTTTGCTTCTAGCTATCATTGAAAGGTCCTCCAGGTCCATTAGGTCTCACAGGGAGGCCAGGTCCAGTGGTAAGAAATCTTTCTCATTTCTTTTCCAGTTTATTTCAGACTTTTTTTTTTTTAGCACAGCCTGTGCTATCTTCTTCAAATTTTGATTGTTTTGGAGGGGGAGGTTTGGATTCAGCTGATACTTTCTGTCTTTGAAAATGCATGTTTGTTTCAGGGTCTTCCTGGTCCCAGTGGTCTGAAAGGCGACAGTGGAGAGAATGGGCCTCCGGTTAGGACAGTCCCCTTTATATTACATTCAGTAGCCTTTAAAAAACCTTGGACTCACAATCTCCATCTCGCTCTCTATCTGTTTCTTATTCCTCTCACTTCAGGGGCCACGTGGGTTGCCAGGTCCTGCTGGTCTTAATGGGAAACCTGGGAAGAGGGTAAGACCTAACATCTCACACACAGTGTAAAGAAATCAATGGAAGAGTGATCAGAGTTCAAGTGTGATCCATTTAATTAAACTCATCATGAATATGAATTGGGGCGATAACAGTTTCTATATTGATGTGCTGTGTTTTTTGGTTCATGAATATTGCATAAGCAGTGCACAGTGGTGCATAGAATATGATGACAAAGTGGTATTCTGTGTTTCACCTTGCAGGGTCGGTCAGGAGCGGATGGAGGTCGGGGGGCTCATGGAGAGACAGGAGCAAAGGTTATTCACCTTATAGTCCCATTAGGACAGGCCATGCACAATAATAAGGACTGTGGCTCTATTTCACCATAAACATCAGCTTCTTCTGCAATTCGAGTTCATCTTACACACCTGACTTTAACAGTCAATGTTAAACCTAACCTATGATAATTAGAACACAAGAGTGCTGTGATGACGTGTATTTGTAGGATATCTGAAAATTGGCCTCACCACTTGACACAACCATTTTCCAGTGGCTTTGGGATTTCTCCAGAAAATAAGCTCTGAGACCAACGAAAGTTATTACACTTACACTTATTGCAGTTATTACACTTACATATTTTGTTCAAGACTATATCTTCACAAATGAATCCAACTTTTAGAAAATTAAGCTAGAACCAGACCAAAAACCAAACTACACCAACACTTTAAAAGGGTAGTTTTAAAGAATAGTAGTAAAAAAAATCTACAAAAAAATACTTTAAAGAAAAGAAACTTCATTCAGATTCCAGTATTATGAATGCATGGTTGAACTTTATTTTTTAATGAATATCCTGCTTGCATGGGGAAGACAATGCGCGTTTGTTCCTTCATTTCACAACAGATTTGTTTTTAAACAAGAGACTAGATTTGCAGACAGAATGCGATTACATGAATGAATAAAGCAACACACTAAAAGTGAGTAAAATGTTTATTTTTTTATATCTGATAGTATTGCATTGATACAGATCGTTTGATATAGATCTATTGATTATATGTACGTGTTTAACTGAACATAACTTAGTAAGCTGTCAAAGGCTGGAAAATCCTTTATTTGAGGTGTTGTTGATTCATTTAACTGCAATTCATGATCAGACTTGGACATGTATGGGACTATGGGCCAGAACTCGCAAAGTCAGACCTCCCAGGGCTATGTGTTTTCCAGACAGGCTACCAAAATGTAAGCTTGGCCTGCCATCTGACTATCTTAAATAGTGGAATAACATTCCTTTCTTGATGTGCGTTATTCACTCTCTTGTCTTGATATTTGAAAAAAAAAAGTTTTAATCATAATGATTTGTTTGACTCTGCAGTGTGTGTGTGTGTGTGTGTGTGTGTGTGTGTGTATGTGTGTGTGTAAGCATGTGTGTTAGTGATGCATGGTTTGTGGTTATATCAGTCGATCAGACGGGCCAAGTAATAAAAAGTAACATTCCAATTAATTGGAGTTGGATGAGAGATAAATCATTGTGTTTGTATGAAAAAATATATTTTGCGAGTCCTTTGGGCAAATCATTTTGGTTGCCGTTTTCCCACACTTTCAAAACAATTACTCACGTGTACTCAAGGGGAGAGCCAGAGCTAATTATAATATGCAAAGCTTATCTAATCCTAGCCGTGGGCATTTTCTTCCAACTCTTTAGGCATGCGGCATACCCATCAAAACTGAGCGTGCAGGAAAGAGCCTCAAAACCAGTGTAGAAAATAGCCTATTACTTATTCATTATGTTTTTAAATGTAAAAACCACATGTACGTCTTAAGTTAACCTCAGACAACAGTATAAAAAAGCCAGTTTATGACCCCTTTAAATATTTCAAATCCACAAGTTTTGAGTTAGAATAGTTTGCAAAAGCGTGAGTATAAACACAATTAGGCTGTAAAAGTGGACTAGTGAGTTGATGAGTTTACCTTTACTTTATCCACAACAACCTCAGTAGTCCCATTTAGCCACTTGTTAGCGACTGCTTTTTTCAAGACACCGAAGCTTAAAAAAGTATAACTGATATATTTTACAGTGGTGGACAGTAGCCTGTATTTTTATTTTGAGGAACTCTACTTAATTTAATTCCAAAGCATGATATTGTACTTTTTACTTCAATACATAGTTCTGTCATGAAATTCTAGATGGTGCAGGCTGATACAGTAGGTCCTCAACTCAACCTGCCTGCAATCACATCATTCTCTATAGGATACAATTGATGGTTCCTTCTGTATCAGCAGCCAATGAACTTGCTTGTTCAACTTTGGAGCAGATCAATTCTGACAAGAACAAATATATCAACATTGTCATACTCATTACCATGCTAAACACTACAAGAGTCGTCATGACAGAACTACATTTCATAAAAACATGTTGCTCCTCATTATTTTGAACTGAAGAAATCATCACCCGCTCTGAGATGTGATATCAGTGTTCAATTTGTGAACAAGCTAAATCGGTTCGCAAATGGCACTGAGCGATTAATTTGTGAATTGGACTGATCGCATCTGTTCTCGAGTCAACAACTCACTGATTCAATGGTTTGGTCAATTAACAATTCACTGAATTCACAAATTTCACAAAATGAGGCAAGAACAGGAGATCCTTGGAGCTTGAGTGCATGCAAATTACTAAGTCCCCCCCCACCACCACACACACACATATTTTCAGCAGGAGGAAAGAGAATATAAATTTACTAAATAAATAAACATACATAAATCAGTAACTTTTCCTTTTAATACTTAAGTACATTTAAAATAAAGTACTTTTACTAAAGCAAATTTGAAAAGGAACCCTTTTACTGGAGTGATACTTGAAAAGGTTATCTGTACTTTTATTTAAGTATTTGATTCCTGTCTACAATATTTTATGTTGTAGTAATAAAATGAAAATGAGCTTGTGTTAGCCGCAAACCTTAATTCAGGAATTTAACCAAAACGCATTTAAAAAAAACATTGATTTTAGGACAATGGAACCACAAGTGCAAAAATGCTAATTTACTGGTTTTTGGACTTGTCCCCTCAGCACTCTATATGTTGGTGAGTTTGCATGGGCAACCACTAAAAATGCCTGAAGAGAAATGTTTTTTTGTTTGGTTAGTTTATGTGTTTATGCATATGCTCAAATTGTAGATTCAGCTGCCAACGCTAAATGGGAACAGCGGAAACTTTAATTTGACCCTAATAGTTTTGGCCATTGATGGAACCGTTTGCTATTGAGAGCTGTGTTTTATTGTGTGCTCTGACAATAGCAAGCATTCAGCCCTGTCCAGCTGCAAGACCCGTCAGTAAATAAATCACGCAGATCTATTTAGCACAACAGCAGTTTGTTTGATGAGGAAGTGCGAGGTACTCCCGCAGCTCTCTGAGTCCCAGCACCGGATGCGGGCTGAGAATCGCAGCAGATGGGAAGGTTCCTCTGAGGCAGCCTGTCAAACCCTGCCACATGCCACACACACCTCTGGCCCATAGTCACTGCTTGCGTCTGTGCATTTGCGTGTTCGAAGCAAAGCTAATGACATTGTGAAAGGACATGTTTTTTTTAGTTAATGAAGTGTTCTGGGGGACGTGTGTTTGAAATGGCTGATTTTGTCGATCTTTCTTATGGATCTCTGTCTTTTTTGCAGGGTGACAGGGGCTTTGATGGACTACCTGGTCTTCCAGGGAACAAAGGACACAGAGTACGTAGAGAACACCTAATTGCTTAATCAAATCACACAGTCTGTTTACTGCTCAGTCAAGAGTGGCTCTTAGATGTGTCTAAACGCTCCGCTTCACTTTTAATAGATCCTCAGATCCATTTTAGACTTCATGTTGTGTGCAATAACTCAAATTTGACATTCTTGTGAACATTCCTCAGGGAGACTTGGGGAAACCTGGACCCCAAGGTCCACCTGGAGAGCCCGGTCATAAGGTAATGAATGACTTTTTCTATCCTGTTTTTTTTAGCTTTGTTCAACCCCCTTAATGAGTCTTTTATCAGATTGCTAATAATCTGTTTAAAGATTGCCTGCACTGCCCCAGGTGTGTACTCACAAATCGCATAAAAGAGACAAGCTGTGCACTGTGTGGGATGTTCTCATTATGCAAAGTTGAAGAATGTATGCAGCAGCGATTCACATTGATCACAGCTTTCAAGAATGGGAATATGTTTGCATACATAACCCTTCTGACATGCTTGTTTAAAGACTTATGGCTGATTTCTGTCTACCACAATGAAGATGTTTATATCGCCAAACTTCCTATTACAGGGTTCGGATGGGCCTGTTGGACCAAGAGGGCAACCGGGAGAACCTGTGAGTGATCCAACCCAACCCACAGATAGATACACATGCAAACTGACACATAAACACATGCGCGTCTCAAACATTTAACAGGCAGCCCGTGTCCTTGCTTGGCACAGCCTGATTAACGGTGGCTAAAGCACCATTTAAATCGCGGCAGGTGAGCTGTGATTCACTGGGGCGGTGGCTGTTTAAATGTATCACCCAGAGCAGTAAGGGACTTGAGCACTATTACAGCTCAGTGCCTGCCGAGAGAGCGGGAGATGCTGTGGAGATAAATGCGGGGATGGAGATAGATGAGCTGGGAGATTGGTGAAGGGAAGAGATGAAATCCTGGCCTGCATGATTATATTTCCATATCAATCACTTCCCTAGAGATCACAGATGTGGCTCTGGAACAGGTGGCTTGGCCGGCGTACAAAGACCAAGACTGACGAAAACAAAACACACGCGCTCGCCACGCATACACACATAGAGACGTACGTACTAGAGGCAAGAGGGTCTATACAACATGTATACACATACACATCAGCACAAACTTGACATAAATGTACATAAGCACCCTTGTGTGTAAACCAATACTAATCTGTAGTGATATACTGTTCGGTCATTAGCGCACTTGACCTTGGTGATGCTAATGGGAGTTTCTGATGAGTTTCTGATTGTTTTTCTTTACAGGGGCTAAGAGGACTAGTGGGGCCAAGAGGGCCACCTGGTCCACCTGGGCAGCAGGTAGGGCAATTGCTATCCATCAGAGTTACATAAAGGCTAGTTTGCATGCACAAGGTGGATAGAGGTGCTGTGTTATTAAGATTGTAAAATATAACCTTGTTTTTTACTTTTAGGGAATTCAAGGCGTCGATGGTGGTCAAGGGGCAAAGGGCAACTTGGTGGGTCTGCTGTGAAGTTTTCTATGCATGTATTACACAATGCCAGACAAATACATTCCAGAAAAGAGCAGTAGGAGGTTTTAGTTTGATTGTTCGGAACAACATGTCAGATGTTATATAAAATCATTGTGAAGTAACCCGTAGAGGATCTGTTACATTGGCAGACAGGGTAACAAAGACCTTAAGAATTATAGAGAAAAGTTACCTCAGGCCTCCATCTATTCAACTGACATCTACTGCCTTCAAGTCATGTTGGAATGATAGAATTTGCTAGATGAATGCACTTGATTGGCACCACAATGGTTTAATTACCAGTTGGAAGATAGGATTTAATTTGAGCCCTGACTTTCAGATTTGGGGGTGTGTCAATTAAATAATCATAAGAGAAACTAATTGATATTGGTTACAATCTGGGTAATCAACAGCATGCCTCGATTACCGTTCATAGAGCTCAAGTTATTCATTTACATTTTCATTGTGAAGGTTGAATGTATATTTTAGTTTATATGCACTTTATGTACTGTTGATTAAAGCGATAAAGCCTGGCAGAAAATACTACTCATTTAGCCAGTTTATGAGGCGACAGCTTTGCATAACAAAACTATATTTCCCATAGTTCTCTGTGGCAGGCAGAGAGTGATTAAAGCACTTAGTTAAAGCACCAATAATGCACATTTGCCCTTGATTTTAAAGTACCATTTCAACAAAACCTTTTTAGAAAGTGAAAAAGAGAATGTCCATGAAATGACCCACCTTATTAATAATACAAATTATATTTAGTTTTACAAACTATAGAGGTAACATCCTAGGAGGACTTGACTAGGTCCCACTTTATATTAAGGGTGCGTTCACACTTGTAGTTCAGTTAGTTTGGCTCGTTTGGTCTGGACCAAAAAACAAAAACAAAACATATAGTCCTGGTCCGCTTAGCGTTCACACTGGCATTTTTAACAGCGAACCTAAAGTTACTGAACCAAAGGCATAGGGAGACGCTCACAACCTGATTGGTCGGTTTATATGATGTAGGAGCTGCTTACCGAACATTCAAAACAACGCTGTGTGCTGGATTAAACGCGATCATTTTATGCGTGTACATATGGCATTATTTTTACCAGCTGAGAACTCTCATAAAATGTTCAAAACATTCAAAACAGCAAATGAAGATCTGCTGCAAAAGAGACGGCAGTTTCGTCGTCTGTACCGACTAATGGGCAACACAGGTCATTTGATGAGAAGAACCAGGTATGCTTTTTGTGCTTTGCTTTTATGTGTTTTTTTTCTAGCATTTCCGAAACATGCTTGGATCAAATATTGATGAGGCACTTACCTCCTCGTTGCTCCACGTTTGCCCTCTAACGTTACTCATTTTGGATACACAAATCTTTCTGCGTCGTCTGATCAGATGACTTGAAGCGTCGCATCTTGTGACGTCACGTCCAGTTTTTGGTTCGTTTACATGTCTTTGGTCCGTGTTGCCTTCATATATCAATCGAACCAGAGTTTGTTTGGAAGTGGACCGAGACCCATCTTTTTAGTGGTCTCGGTCCGCTTGTTTGTTGCGCACCAGGGTTCGGATGGCAGCGTTAACATATATTCAAATGAACCGCACTAACCGAGCATTCGCACCAGGGTTCGTTTTAATCGAACCAAACATGACAAGTGTGAATGCACCCTAAGTCTCCTTAACTACATTGAAATTGAATGATTTGATGAAATGCACTTATTGTGTAGATACATGTTTTTACATTGCACTTACACTTAAACCCTGCATGTAATTATAGCTGTAATTAACTTCTGTTACTACATCTGTAATTATACTGTTGTAATTATTCAACACCTTAACCCACCCTCACACCTATCAAACCTGTCCCTAACCATACCGGTATCCCACCTCAATAGCACAAAATGTTTTGCAGTAATATGAACACAAAAAGTACATTGTACTTATTTTTCTTGATAGTTAAAAGTTAAGGACACTTGAAATAAAGTGGGACAAAAGTCCTAAGCTAACAGCTTTACAAACAAATGATTATCAAAAACAATGGCTCACATTTTTCCCCCCATTTCTCAGGGACCCCCTGGAGAGCCTGGACCTTCAGGTCAACAGGGAAACCCAGGCATACAGGTATTCATCCATCTTCACTGCAGTGCTGCCTAATGAAGCCACGCCAGCAATGCAAATATACACTGCTAGAACAAAACCCACACTTTTGTGTTTGAATAAAGAGTTATATTCTTCTTTTTCAGGGCTTCCCTGGTCCACAGGGGCCTATAGGTCTGCCAGGAGAGAAGGTAAACTCCACAAGACTTGCTTTATTTCAGTAATAATGCACACACCTTTGACCCTTTAGTAGAAACGCATTTGAAAAGCATTGCGTGTGGATGAGTGAGCATCTTAGTGTGTGTGCCTTTATTCAGATTTCCATATGAAGCTAGACAGATAATCAATAGTGAAACTTCGCATACACATGCACACATACAGTACATCTTCTCTCAAATGTGACACATTATGGATATTGATTGCAGTTAACAAGCTAGGCATGCTGAGTATAAAGGAGGTTTTGGTTTGTGGCTTGGATCAGAGGATTCAATATTGAGCATGTGTGTGTGTTTGCGTTTTGTTTTTGTTCAAACAGGGCCCCGAGGGAAAACCTGGAATGGAAGGCCTTTCTGGGATTGATGGTCCTCCAGTAAGTACTGTTCTCCAAAATCATCATAGGACTGGATTTTATTTTATAATAATAATAAAAAAAGTATATTCCAACCAGCCAGCAGGGGGCACTATGGTGTATACAGACATGTACACTGGCAAATTACATCCGCTACAACAAACATTCCTAGTAAATCTTCACAGCATAATTTTCATGCACAGAATGCTGAAAAAGCGATGATGCAGAGTCCTTAGTCCAGGCCTGGCCTTTTGTGTTGGCTCATTAACTCTCTCGCAGAAACAGGATGTCCCCTAATCAGCCGGCTGTCATGCTAACACCTGGTTATCCTGTTCAAATCACAGGGTCATCCTGGAAGAGAGGGACCCCCTGGGGAGAAGGGACACCAGGTGGGTTGCAATCACACACACATACACACACACACACACACTGCTGCTCCACTGACCTGAATAAGCAGTGACAATTTGAAGAGGAAATGGAGAGAGCCAAGAGTCTAAATGCGGCACCACACAGAAAAGCGCTGCCCTGTTCACGGTCCCTTCTGTCTGAAGCCTTTTGTTACAGGCGCTCCAGCTGCAGTCGCTAAATTATCACCGGTCACAAAGCATAACTGCGTGCTTTTATGCGTGCACTATCTCTGTAATTGCACACTTGAATCAAGCCATCGGCGTAGTCTGGTCATTGTTTCGTTTTCACCACGAACCCTCACAGTCCGCAGCACTGAGTATTCATTCTAACGCATTTTCGCCAACACACATGGACCGCTATAGTTCAGCCGTAGATTAATGACATGGTATTGTCAGTGTTTTCCCCTTCACTGCCTGAACGTTAAACAGGCATTTTCTCTTCTTTTATTCAGGGTTTATCAGGAGCACAAGGGCCGGTTGGATATCCCGGGCCCCGCGGAGTGAAGGTGAGCGGTTTTGAGATTGCAGCTTGTTCGGTTTGCTCCAAAGGCACTCAAAGACATTTGGTCGAGGATGGCAGACTTCTGATTGACAGTTCGACTTTGGGTGAATGGCAGACGACTGGCTCAGGTAGATCAGTTTAATTCTCCCCGGAAAAACCTTGACAGTGCGAAGCACTCATGATGGACAGTCGAAAACGCAACAAGGAGGAAAACGAAACCTGTCTGGGCTTGTTTGTGTGGAAGTGTGTGTGATGCCTTCAGCATTTGGTCAAAGAATAAAAAACGGATTTATCCTGCTAGCACATAAATCTACTCTGATGGTGTCATCCAGATCATTATCGTCTCTGTCTATGTTCTGTCACAATTGTGTTTATATTTGTAGCTGTGTGTCTTACCTCCAGAATTTTGCAAGCTGGGACTTTTATTATTTTAAACAGTCATAGGGGTCCACTCATGTCAAGACATCAGATTTTTTTCTTTCAGGTGAACGTTCCCTACCCGAGGTTTGGAGATTGTGCAGAGATCCCTGTGGCACACTGATACATTTTGATTTTTTTCTAACAGGGCGCAGATGGGGTGAGGGGACTGAAGGGTAGCAAGGGGGAGAAGGTGAGAGAAAAACTAATCTGCTTGTTTTCTCATAACAAAGACAATGGAAAACGAGGCAACCAGTTCAGTTATCAGTGTGAAGATAAGGCACAGTGTTTACTGATAGTGGCCTCAGTTGATGCATGATTTTCTCTGCCGCTTCATCAGTCGTACTGTTTTCTATAGGTTTTTACCTGTGAGGAGCAATTTGAAGGTGGTTCTGTCTAATTGAATTCCCTTTGTCTGTTACAGGGTGAAGATGGTTTCCCAGGGGCCAAGGGAGAAATGGGCATTAAAGGAGACAAAGTGAGTTTTTCCTTTCAGCCTGAATAGGCTGTAAATAGTGCTGCTTGCTTAGACAAACACCATTATTATTATTGATCCTAATTTTTTCAGCCAACCTTCCTCCCCCCTAGACTAGTATTAAACTACAATGTGTAAGTTGTCCCACATGTTTCTGCTACAGGCACAAATTAATCTTCACTCCATTTGTGCTTGTTAAGTAGAGGTATTTTGTTCATTTTTAAAGCCTTACAGTACAATTTAAAAGTAAACGTTTACATTTACAGTACTTAAAATTTATTCCAAAAACGGGCAAAAACCCATCAGCTATATGGTAAATGTTAAATGGATAGAATACCATTGGCCCCGTTTACACCTGATATGTGTTTTGGTTGATCAGATAACAAGAATAACTAAAACATTTTGAGCTTTGACCACTTTAAGATCTAGTTGAAAATGCATTCGATCGGATTTCTTTCGTAGTGTACACTCATGTAGTGGAGTGTGTTCGAACAGCCACAAAAGACGCCTACTCTCCGCCTACTGACCTAACGCGTAAACTTAGCCGGAAATGATTTAAACTTTGGCTGGAGACACATGTTTGGTTTGAAGATGAAAAACATACGAAGCACAATGTTGTTTCATCATTCCTGATTTCTACCACGCACTCACAGTGTTTGGCATGGTCTTGTGGCTATCAGGGCAGAAACGAAAGCTACTGTTTTCTCCGGTCACATTCATATGTTAATTGCATGAGCTTATTTTGTCCAGTAGATCGGAAGATCTGAAAAAACAACAACAACATACATTTACCTGCTCATAGACCAGGGATGGGGAACGTTGATCCAGGTTGATCCAGAAGAGCCAGCCACTCTCTTGCAGACAGGGCTGGACTGGGGCTAAAATTCAGCTCTGGCATACCCAGCACATCCGGCCCATGAGTTCGCCGTGAATGTTTTTGCTGGGGTTGGGGGCTTAAATTGGAGTATATCAATAAAACTAGGACAAGGACAAATAATGATAGATATTATCGAATTTGCTGCAAATGCAGATAAACTTAATATTGCTTTTTTGTCACACAGAAATGCCCTTGGCAGTAAAGCACTGAACATTTTGAGCTAGGATGCAGTAAAGTAAATTTACTGCTTTTAAATGCTGTCATCATTTACTCACTCTCGTTTCATTTCAAACCTGTGTGACTTCTGTGAAACACAAAATAAGATGTTTTGAAGAATGTTGGCAACCAAACCATTTTGGTTAGGCTACCATTTGAATATTGTATGAACAAAAAAACAGGCTCAAATTATTTTATTTTATGCTACACAGAAATAAATTCATTTAGGTTTGGAATGACATTAGGGTGAGTAAATGATCACATTTCTGGGTTGAACAATTATATTTTTCAAGAGTTTACACATAATTTAAGACACTGATATCTATCTTTCATGAGGCTATTAAATTTCATTAAATCTATTTAAAAAAAGTTAATACAACTTTTAAAGAGGAAAAAAAAGCTTTGTCCTTAATTCATGGGATCCAGACTTTAAAGCTGTTTTATAGCCTATAGTTTAACTGTAGGCCAGTTTCATTTAAATGTAAGATCATGGTAGTCACAGCGTAAAAAACATACTGTAAAACAGACTGTAAAAACCTTGCTCCTCATTATATGGCTATATGGTTTCTTAAATATATAAAACATATATAATAAACGATTATATTTGTAAGTAAAAAAAATGTAAACGTCTGTAGAAAATACGAAAACAACCTCTATAAAAGTGATTTATATTCTGCAATATTAATTTAAGTAATATAGCAACATTTTTAATAAATGTTTCTTCCAAAACACCATATTTCTTCGCTGTTAGCTGCCATGTAAATTGTGGTTCTGCTAAAGTGAAACATTTGTGTGTATTGCCGTTTTCCACTTTACCTCGTCATGAATACATGCTCGCGGCTGTTTTCAGCTGATTCAACACAGAACCTGTAATGTTTCCTTATCATACGATTGTATAACAAATTTGGAGTCAAAGTTCCGTAGGCCTTTAGAGCAGCATTTAAACGCAGCGTACGTTCGTCAGCGGCTGCGTTGTGCGGATATTCACCTTTGCAGTTCCATGCGCTCAAATAGCTTACTAATAAATAAACAGAAAAAAGAACCTAATATGGAGGGGAGGTCTCTCTCGCTTCGGCTTGTCAATTTAGAAGACAAACCAATGGGCCTGTCGCTGCATGTTGTCAGTCGCACAAAAAACAACAAAAAAAACTACCGGCCCCAAAGTGCGTCGACCCACCGGGCAAATGCCCGGTACGCCAGATTACCAGTCCAGCCCTGCTTGCAGAGTTTAGCTCAACCCTAATCAAACACACCTGAAGCTAATCAAGGTATTTAGGGTTACTAAAGTTACAGGCAGGTGAGTCTTTTTTCAGGGTTGGAACCATAGATATCCATAATAAAAGCTAGATGTCTTACGGCGGAGTCACCATCGTCATCACAGGCAAGCTTTCTGTCGGGCTCTGTGGAACCTGATGTAAGATGAGTGATCTGTACGAACATAAATACTCTTATCTCGCTGAAATCTTGACGGATTTACAAATGGTTTGGTTTCTTACAAACGTTATTAACATGGCTACAAATCTGGATGCTCAACACGTTGAAATTGCAGCTTTTCGATTTGATAAACGACTTAATCGTTCAGCTTGTGTAAAAAAAAAACAATATTCTAGCCGCTATAACTCTGTGCCAGTACTTCACACAATTATTCTGCTTATTTCCTAAGAAACTACAGGGTCTCAGATTTCTAAAGAGGTAAGGCATTTGATGGTTGGCAAAATTAGGTGGGAAAAGTGATCTCTGAAGTAGGCACAGTGAAATGTAGGGGGGAAAATCCTAGTAAATTGCGTTTTTGAAGTTTTTTGAAATTGCGTTTAGACTCTGCAAGAGAGTGGCCCTTCTGGATCAACATTCCCCACTCCTGCCATAGACCCTCCCCTCGAAGAAATCATGACAGAAGGAGAAAAAAAAGAAGGGATGTTAAACGGGAATGTTTCTGCCTCTTCTACTTGTGATCCGATCGACCAAAACGCATCTTCATACCAGATGTAAACAGGGCCATTAGCACAAGTGGACTATATTAACTTGGGCCAAAAAGCTAACAGCTTTTAACCACTCCAAACACCCTATCAACCACACAGCAACCGTATCAACACTCAGCACACCTTAGCAAATGCATCTCAACCTTTTTTGACCACTCACAGTGTGTTCAGATAATGTAAGAGTTTTTACTTTCACATATGGCTTGATGTAGATTTTATTTGTAGATGTAATAGTAACTTGTGTGTGTGTATGCTTAGGGTGATAACGGGTCTACTGGAAATCGTGGCGAAGATGGACCAGAGGGGCCGAAGGGCCAGTCAGGACCCCTGGGAGAGCCTGGGTCTGCGGGCATTGCTGGAGAAAAGGTAATTGCTATTTCCAAACCAACAGTCTATTGGGAATTGTTTCTATTCTAATTATTTTGTTTTCTTTCATTTTCTGACTCCCCGTTCCATGTGCAGGGCAAACTTGGAGTTCCAGGGTTGCCTGGATATCCCGGCAGACAGGGGTCCAAGGTAAAGCATCATCGTTGAAATTACTATAACCTGATTTTTACACTGAATTGCGAAAGCCGCAGGTCTCAGTCATGGTATATTAATATTTCCATATTACAATTTTACTGAGGATGATTAATGGCCATTTAGAAGCTGTTTTATTAATAGCTTATCTGAAGCTACAATTATTATTTGGCTTATTTATGGTAATTGGACTTCAGAGGTTAATTTGTGGTTAATTAAATGTAGAGGTTGATTAATGAATGGAATGTGGTAATTGATTAACCTTCGCATTGGTCCACAGGGATCAGTGGGCTTTCCTGGAACAGCTGGGCTTGAAGGAGAGAAAGGAAAGAGGGTGAGAGGCCAGTGCCATTGTACATTGTCCGAGGGATTACATTAATGTGTGTGCGCTCATTTTTCATAAACTTTTTTTACAGGGACCTGCTGGACAGGCCGGTGCCGATGGTGAAAGAGGTCCAAATGTAAGTCTTTAGCATGCTTATATGTGACACCTCCGCACATGCAAGGATCTAAGAAAACAGACAATAACAATAGATTGAACAGTTCTTTTAATTATGCATTCTTTATAAACATATTTGCATGTTTGATTTCTATTGTTTGCAGGGTGCACGTGGGGGAAGAGGAGCACGAGGACCGACTGGGAAGCCAGGGGCCAAGGTAAGAAATCCATATTCATGCAGATAATGATCCTATAGAAGCCCTTTTAAATAGATTGTACTGTAAATGTTTAAATTCATGTGACATCTCTTTCTTTGTCTTATGCTCAGGGCTCTGCTGGTCACGACGGGCCACAAGGTGCCACAGGAGAGAGAGTATGTTATCTATTACAATTCTCTTCATATTACACGCTCAATCTACCAGACTACTGTGAAATTTCACATTTCTTTTCATTGCCGGAGATAAATGAATACCAGTGCTTTTTCCACTCTGCTTTAGGGCCCTCAAGGACCACAAGGACGCAATGGAGAGGCCGGGCCAAAGGGACCAAATGTAAGTGACCAATAAAGAAATAAAATTGTTTGAGAGTATGAAAGAATATCTCTTACATATTTTTTATTCTTTGTTTTCAGGGCCCTGCGGGAAAGGACGGGTTGCCAGGTCACCCGGGCCAACGGGGGGAGCCAGTGAGTCAGTTCATATTTTTAAAAGAATCCTTTCAAAGGAAGGTAACCATGGTCATGTCCCAAATGGCACTTTTGATGTGACTTGAGAGCACCATTCTAAATCGCTAAATGACAAATAAGACACTTTATGGTCTTGGGGACTTTAGAAAAAACCCATAAGAGCCACTATGTGCTCTTAAAGCTGAGCTAGTGCAGACTGCACAGCAAGCTACAGTCATTTGGGACAGGGGCTGTTTAACCTTACATTTCTAAACGAATTCCCATAACTAAATACACTGATTAGTAATTAGTTATTTTGTAAACAGTAGGAAATGCAATGTCATGGGCTAAAATTAGCTGTTTTTTCTTCTGAATTATTATTATTATTTTTTTTAATGTTCACATTACATTTTTTCATACAGGGATTTCAAGGAAAGACAGGTCCCCCCGGGCCTGCTGGAGTGGTTGGACCACAGGTGAGTTGATCATCCAGGATTGGTCTTTGATCAGTTCCATGAAACTTCTCGTTTATGAATGTTGTCTCACTTATCTCATATTCCAGGGAAAAACTGGGGAGACTGGCCCCACTGGTGACAGGGGACACCCAGGTGCCCCAGGACCCCCTGGAGAGCAAGGTCTGCCAGGAGCAGCAGGCAAAGAGGGAACCAAGGTTAGATATATGCATTTAACTAATCCTAATCGCGAAACAGACCAAACACATTCATCTAGTTATAAGTTACATTGCTCATTACACTCCATATGTTTCTGTTCATTCAATATGAGTAGAGCTCCCAGCATGACTTAGTGCCTATAAAGAGTGATGGATGACTCCTAATGAGTGAGAGAGTTGTTGAAACAGAGATCCATCTTTCTGTGTTCTCTGGTTTCCAGGGAGACCTAGGCCCCGCAGGGCTGCCCGGGAAGAGTGGTCCTGCTGGTCGTCGTGGATTCAGAGGAGAAAGAGGCTTGCCTGGCACTCCGGTAACTTATCTCAATGAGAATCTCCTCATAAGCCCTGCTGTGAGGGCTGCTGCCTTTACATAACTGACACCTGTTCCAATATGAAAACAGACTTCGTAAAAATTAAAGATAAGAGTTTTTTTGACGTGTTATTTCTTACATTTATGGTTTATTAGGGTACTGCTGGTCTGAAGGGTGGAGAGGGCCCCCCTGGTATTGCAGGACCAATTGTAAGTGATTATCTATTGTCTCCTCTTCTGTATTTTCCACGATATAGTTTGACTAACTAAAATGTTGCATTTCTCCGTCTGCACAGGGTGCCACAGGAGAGAGAGGGCCCTCTGGATCTGCAGGCGCCATTGGTCAGCCTGGTCGTACGGGAGGTGTCGGCCCCGCTGGGCCAATGGGAGAGAAGGGCGAGCCGGTGAGAGTCGACAGGATATTGTACTCTGTGAAATGAGAAGATTTTCTGCTAACCTCTAGAGTAATTACCAATTACCTCTGTTCCCCTTCAGGGTGAGAAAGGTCCGATTGGCCCTGCTGGGCGAGATGGAGAACAAGGGCCTGTGGGATTACCTGGTCCTGCAGGGTCACCTGGTCCACCTGGAGATGATGGAGATAAGGTACAGCTTTGAATAGCTTTTCAGCAGTTGCACATGTTGATGCTGGTTGTTATTTATGGGCATGAGTATGTTTTTCAGGGGGAGACAGGAGGACCAGGGCAGAAAGGCAGCAAAGGAGACAAAGGAGAGGGGGTGAGTATCTATCTCTATCTTGTCATAAGCACTGAATATTACATGAACTTCTTTTAGAGGTATATAACTTTATCTCTGTATCTTATCTCACAGGGTCCTCCAGGGCCTCCCGGGATCCAAGGACCTGCTGGACAGCCAGGTTCACCAGTATGTATAAGTGTGGTGTGTGTGACTCAACGTGTTGGAGATTGTTTGGAATTCTGTGTGTTCACAGTCCAGCACTGATGTCTCTTTCAGGGTCTGGATGGGGAGCCAGGGCCCCGGGGACAGCAAGGAATGTATGGCCCAAAAGGAGATGAAGGTCCACGTGGTTTTAAAGGGGCGACTGGACCAACTGGGTTGCAGGTAAATAATATGCCACATACATCTGTATGCACTTTGTTAAGGTTAAACAAAACAAAACCAACAAAGTCAAAGTTGGGTCTATGAAAAAGAAGGTCTGCTGGATATTTTTTAAACTAGACTACCATTTCAAACCTGCATCTCTGAGTTGTTACATGTCATATTGAGCATTATGTCAGTTCCAGATGTCCATATCTATTGATTGCATGCATGAATGCACTGTGTTTGCAAAATCTTTGTTCATCTTCCTCCAGATGGGACATAGTTTTCACACTTCGTTGAGGGGGTTAATCCACCTTAATTCTGAAACCGTATGACTTTAAATCTAAATCTGCTTATTCAGGGAATGCCCGGACCCCCTGGAGAGAAAGGAGAGAGTGGCAATGTTGGATCTCTGGTAAGATTTACATATCACAAAGTCCTTATATGAATACTTTTTTTTCTTTTCTTCTTAATACCAATAAATGCTACACAATGCATTCAGAATTTGACTGAAGAAATTACATCCTGCGCAAAATTGAATTGAACTGAAAAATAATTGCTTACCTATAGGCTAATGAGTTGGAATTTGAATAGAATTTGCCATAACCCGCAGGAAGCTGAATTGGAATTTGAACTGATTGTAGTCGGTGTTGAAGTCTTCTTCCAGCCTAGTCCATAAAATGGTTAAATATAAAGAAGTATATATAAATTAAAGGGTTAGTTCACCCAAAAATGAAATTGATGTCATTAATGACTCACCCTAATGTCGTTCCACACCCGTAAGACCTCCATTCATCTTCAGAACACAGTTTAAGATATTTTATATTTAGTCCGAGAGCGTATCCAAGTCAAGTGTATACAAACTATACTGTCCATGTCCAGAAAGGGAATAAAACATCAAAGTAGTCCATATGTGATATCCGTTGGTTAATTAGAATCTCTTGAATCATCGAAAATACATTTTGGTCCAAAAATAACAAAAACTACGACAGCTTTGTCTTCTCTTCTTTGTTTGTGTTCAATCCTCAATCCTAGAGATTCAAAAGATTATGAATCAACATATTGATTCATGATTCAGATCGCGTGCCAAACTGCTGAAATGTGTGACACTGGTGATGCGAATCATTGATCGATTCACTGATTCGTGACCGTTTGAATCTTTATTTGAGAATTGAACACAAACACGCAAGAGAAGACAATGCTGAATAAAGTCGCAGTTTTTGTTATTTTTGGACCAAAATGTATTTTCGATGCTTCAAAAGATTCTAACTAACCAACTGATGTTACATATGGACTACTTTGATGATGTTTTATTACATCACGTGACAAAGATCGATTCACTGATTCATGGCCATTTGAATCTTTATTTGAGGAACAAGGAAGAGAAGACAATGCTGAATAAAATCGTAGTTTTTGATATTTTTGGACCAAAATGTATTTTCGATGCTTCAAGAGATTCTAATCAACCAACTGATGTCACGTATGGACTACTTTGATGATGTTTTTATTCTCTTTCTGGACATGGACAGTAAAGTGTGCATAGACTGCATATTCTCTGGGACTAAAATATAAAATATCTATAAAATGTCTTATGGGTGTGGAACGATATTAGGGTGAGTCATTAATGACATCAATTTCATTTTTGGGTGAACTAACCCTTTAAGTCCCATTAAAACTAAACTGTGAGACTTTTGTAAGACATTTATGAAGTTAATTTTCATTTATATTGTTTTTCAATTTATTTGAATTTTACTTCTAGCTCAAATTCCAGTTCTATGTGCTACCTTCAAGTTCAGACACTGAAATATATAAAGGGAATTTCAAAAACATTCTCCAAATCAAAGGAGGATTCTAAAGGAAACAAATCCCTTCACTCAAAGTACTAAACTTCTGCAAGCAAATTGTCCCAAATCTAGAATGATACCTCAAAAAATAATGCTTGTCAAAGACACTGTGCTGTTATACTATGCTAACTCAGCAAGCAATTTTGCATTTAAAAGACATCTAATAGCCGTCCAATCACAGCCCTGATGTCTAAAGCAAGGCAAAAGTTGGGCTGTCAGTGAAAATTTAACAGATTACTCTCTATTACTCTCTTATTCACAGCCAGGCTAAATCAGGTCTATAGTTAACGGGGAAAACTAGGAGGGGTCCAACAATGCAGCATTTGAATATCTGCTTTATCTGATATATTCTGCTGATGACCTGAATGAGGTGTTTGATTAAGAGACCAAATCCAGGATCAGGTTTGAGAACCACTGTTCTAAGCGATCATGTGTTGATCCATTGGATGATCCCTTAAAAAATCCCTTAGATCTAGGGAGCAATATTTCATACAAATATTTACCACACCCATAAAACCCTAGAAGCATGGCAGATGAGCACGACTCACATTTACATATTTACTTATATAAACATGAAATGTAAAAACATAACTTTTTCATGAAGAAATAATCATTCACTCAAGTATCACACTAGTCAGTCCATCGTTCCAAACCTGCACAACATTTCTCTAAACAGGACTGTGTGTGTGTGTAGGATGGGAGTCAGTAGAAATCTATAATACAGTGAGAGATAAGGAAACCGCTAGAGAAGCCGTGAGACTGGAGCATCATTCATCTGTGTGAGTGTATAAGTGTCTGGCCTGTGTGAGCCGAGAGTGACAGAAGAGAGAGAGAGCAAGGCTGGTTCTGAAGTGGAAGGCAGCATGACAGCTGCTAATCAGATTACTGTGAGCCTGGGCTGTCTAATGAGCACGCTCCTTTGTGACAGTCTTCTCGCGGCTCCGTCAACCATGAAGGAATGCAAAACAAGATTCTCAACGGTTCCACACACTTGCACGATTAGATGAAGTGCATCAAAACTGAGCAAAAACAAAGCCACAAGACCTCACTGGGAAAGTCTCATCCATGAGCGAATGCTGTGGATCATGGGATTTCCGGGCCCTAATGCATAGCCACTGAATTTCCCGTTTTCTCTGTACGGGTTTGTGTTAAGCCTCTGTGATGGATTCTCGAGTGTGGGGTGTTGTATATTTTTGAGACTACACACTAAGCTTTGGTGTTGATCCTCGCTGCAGTCTATCCAGCTGGATGCATCGCGAAGCACTAATATCTCTTGGTGGTGACTGCGTGCGGGGCGCAAGCAACGGGTTTTGGCCAGTTTGATTAATGGCTCGTGTTCCGCCCTCTGCAGCACTAACAGGTATGCCTCAGAAGCTGAAAATTCATGCAGTGTAGCCAGAGAATGGAGAAGTAAGATGGTCCTCATTAAAACCCAGACACAGCACACAGAGAGGAAATCAGCCCGCCCGTAATAGCCTGTCACCAAGTCAGAGATGTACAAAAAACCACCTCTGTGACACAGGTGCTGATTGTAGAAAAAGAGGAGCAGAGAGAGCGAAAGAGAGAGAGAGAAAGGACATGTCTATGTAGGAAATGCTTAATCTTTCTGCTTCTCATCAGGGCCCCCCAGGACAACATGGTCCACGCGGCCCCCAGGGACCCATAGGTGGAGAGGTAAGTGTCTTTGTGTTTTCCTTCCTGTCTATCAGCCGGCTTTGCTGTAGGGTTCAAGTGCAGGACAGTGCATTAGCGCTGAATTAGGGGCTGTTTTGTAGTTAAACATCTGAGTACTGCTGAGACTGATGAGAAATCCGTCCTGCGTATCAGCACTCTGCCGTGCCGTAGATGAACCCCCCTAGGCTGTTATAAGGTCACATATGACACCTCATTGCTCTTTCCTCAGTCTTTCATCCTCCCCATATCTCTCTCTGCCCACCCTCTGATGATTTTGAGTGTTAAATTATTAACAAGAAGTGGGATATGATCCTTCTGCAAGAGTTATATTTACTTCTCTATGAATGATTAAGGAATATTAGACTATCATCCCTGAGAGAGAGTTATATTTACCTCTATTAATGGCCGCCTTTGAACATCTCCCATGTGTTAATAATTGAAAAGTGAGAGAACAGAGACAGACGCGGCAGTGACCCATTCGCCAGCGATCTCCCAGAGCTGGAGAAGAGAGGAGATGTGCAACGCAGGTAGTCAGAATGAGAGATGAAGAAAACGACATGTATACTTTACATGTGCTGGATATCCATTTGGCTTCATGTGTTCACCTACCTTAAAGGCACTGAGAGACTCCAGAGACCAGGGCAGCTACTTTAGTTTAGACTCATCTGAGAGATTCATACTCAGCCACTGCAGCCATAAACGCCTCAGCCAGGAGGAAGCTGAACAATATGGCGTTTTAGCTTAATAAAATGTAATCTCATCACTGTAATGTCAACAGTGTGCAAGCAGGGGAGGCAGTCTTGCATGCATTATGTATGAAATTGACTCTGTTTTGTTCTGTGTGGCAAGGGTCCTCAAGGCATGCCAGGCGGAGTGGGCCAGCCAGGAGTGGTGGGAGAAAAGGTAGACCTCTCTTACTGTGTATATGTACTAGTGCTTTTCTGATTTATGGGGGAGGTTGTATTTATTTGTTGGAGGGTGCCGCCTCTGTAACTATGTGAACATGTTAGCCTAAGTATGATGGATGATCGCTTTCTTCTTGCTTTCTTCTCTTTGTTTGTCTCTTTTGCCCTCTGTCTAGGGAGAGGATGGAGAAGCAGGGAATCCAGGAAATGTGGGTGAAACCGGCCCCCCTGTAAGTAATTTCTTTGCGTTACATCTTTTTCTCGCTAGCCTATCATCCCCAAAGTATAACTAACTTTGCATCTATGTCAAGGGAGAAAAAGGTGATTTGGGTGAGAAGGGTGATACCGGAGCCTCTGGGGCTGCAGGGCCCCCAGGAATCAGAGGCACACCTGGATCGGATGGACCCAAAGGAAACCCAGTGAGTAACTGTTCTCGTAGTTAAAAACGTCAGAAAGATTTTACTCTGACATAATCCATTTCCCTCAATAGGGTCCCCTTGGATTTCCTGGAGACTCGGGACCCCCTGGAGAGCCAGGCACTAATGTAAGTCTGCAAGCAAACACCTGCATCAATTCAGCACATTATGATGTTATATTCACATGGTGATTTGAATCATTCTTGGTTATAGGGTATTGATGGTGGACCAGGAGCTAAGGGGGACAGTGGTGATCCTGGTAAAGCTGTAAGTAGAATATTTCAAGCACTTACTGATGTTGATTTAAGGATACATTTTTGAAACTAATTAAAATGACAATTTTATTTTTAACAGGGACCACAAGGAGCATCAGGGGAGCCTGGGCCTCCAGGTCCACCTGGAAGGAGGGTGGGTTTGGCTACTGTCGATTGAGTACAGAATGATTTCCATACCGTGTTATCTAATCACTAGTCTCCTTCTAACAGGGACATGTAGGTCCTGAGGGAAAAGAAGGGAAACAGGGAAAAAAGGGGGCAAAGGTATGTCTTTTATAATAAGCCTTCATCTAAAATCTCATAGGTAGCATGTACATGTTTTTACATTGTTATCTTTGTCAGGGTTCTGCTGGTGCAGAGGGTCCGATGGGAAAGACAGGGCCTGTCGGACCACAGGGACACCCTGGAAACCCTGGTCCAGAGGGTTTGCGTGGGATTCCAGGCTCTGCTGTGAGTTTAATCACATCTTTTTTCTCTCTATTTTTTTACAGTACAGCAATCTGCTGTAGATAGCAGATATCTAACCATGTGACTTATTACTGACCTTTCTGACCGCATTATCGATCTTGAACTTATCGCTCTGCCTGGTTCTTCTCCAGGGGGAGCAAGGGTTAAACGGGCCCCCAGGGCAAACAGGACCCCCAGGACCTATGGTAGGGTTTCCACTACTTCTTTTCTCTCTCCCATATTGATCTACAACTGTATCAAAAACTGGACTAAGAAAAGAAGACAAATGATTTTAGGCTTGCAGCAAATACTGCCTCGCAATGAAATCGCACTCTGTGACTGGCTTTGCTTTATATAGGGGCCAGCTGGATTACCAGGACTGAAAGGAGATCATGGCATTAAAGGAGATAAGGTATGAGAGCATCATAAGCACTTGACAGTGTGAGGTATGATGCCTGGCGGCGAACATACATGTTCTCGCTTTTTACGCAAGATGTAAACAATACAGCCTAAGATAGCTGAGAATATAACTGAACAGCTTGAATACTCTCAAAGCATAACTTCCCGGCAATGTGCTCATGCTGATATATTCTTTGTGTTTAGCATGTGGAAATTGTAATGGCTCGGTGCACAAGTTGTATATATTAGCTTCTTTGTGCTTCTAGGGCCATGGTGGGCTGATTGGTCTTATTGGACCTCCGGGAGAGATGGGAGAGAAAGGAGATCGAGGCCTGCCGGGAAATCAGGGAGTACAAGGCCCCAAAGGAGATGGCGTATGTATACATCTCTGCTATTATAAACAATATAACCTATACAGTATATGTATATACAGTTTTCTGAGTTGTCTATGCATAAATAAAGTAGAGTGGGCAATTGTAAAGCACAAAAAATCTCCATCACAAACAAGCCAATCAGAAACTCTTTGAGCAAAAGCCAAGTCAACATTTCATGAGAACTGATTTAGCAATTTTAAGTTCTATAGCCAGTATCTTCTAAGTTGAGATTCAGTGCAGTGACATTAACTATTGACGACAACAAAATTATTTTGATCTCTTGTTAATAGGGTGTTGGTGGTCCCCCTGGCCCTACTGGCCCACCTGGACTCCCTGGCTTGTCTGTGAGTTGCTTTTTCAGATACGTTTCCTTTTCCACCACTCCATTTATTCATAATCCGATATTTTTTATATATTTGTCATATATTCATTTTTGTGTTGAACAAGTACTACTTTTGAAGGTACCTGTGATGCTTAAATTGATTTGGAGAATCACATTTTCATTAGTCATTTTCTTTCTCACTGGTAGGGTGCAATAGGTGAGAAAGGATCTAAAGGAGACCAGGTTGGTATATATTTTTTCAATGCAATCTTGTTTTTCAGCCGTCCTCTGTTTATATGGTATTTGTTTGTTCTGATGTGAGCTCTTGCTTCTGTTATGAAACCTGAGTCAGACATTGGCAGTGCTAGAGTTGTATCCGGCTGCTCCAACTTGGATAATCCCTCTGAACAGATCGCTATATGAAGCGCTGAGTTGGCAGTGGCCTTTGAGGAAGGTGCCAAATTCAGGGATGCCTGACTAAACTGTTTCTGTTTTTCTCTCAAACCCACCCCCCCACCCCCAAAGGGAGCCATCGGTGCAAGAGGAGATACAGGACCTGCTGGCCCACCTGGACCACCTGTGAGCCACCATGATTTCTCCTTGCTTTTCTGTCTGTGTTTTTATCCCATCTCCTTATGTCTCTGATCACTCTGTTTCCCCAGGGCCCAGCAGCCACCATGATCGAGCCACTGCCAATCAGAGAAGGACGCAAAAAGCGAAGGAGACACTCAAACCGACAAGGAGTCGGAGCCAGGGCAGAGTCTGAGGAGGAGGAAGTAGTCCAGCTTAACATGGAGGATTTCCTACAGGCAGACGAGTCTCTGGACGAGCCAGAAGGCATGGAGGAGGTGTTCGCTTCACTCAACTCAATGAAAACGGAGGTGGAGCTCATGAGAAAACCACTTGGGACCTTCGAGAGTCCTGCCCGCACGTGCAAGGAGCTGATGTTGTGTCACCCGGAATACAAAGATGGTGAGAAAATCTTCATACATTTCCCTTTAGTTAATTAATTACATCCATAGGGTGGAATTCACTTAGAATGTCGGCTTATTGTGCCTGGTTTATTTGCACATGCTGTCTGTTCACTAAACAAATTATGCAAATTAGGGAACACTTCAAAATCTGAGCTGAATAGAATTCACAGTGCAATCTTGAGTGCTTGGTTGTGGAAGATGCAGACTACCACTATCTGATATACCAGCAGCCCAAATCTCCCTGTAGCCCAAGACTAGCTAAGCTATGCAGGGCTGAGCCTGGTCAGTACCTGAATGGGAGATCAAATGGGAAAAGTAGATTGCTGCTGGTAGAGGTGTTAGTGAGGCCAGCAGGGGGTGCTCACCCTGTGGTCTGTGTGGGACCTAATATCCCAGTATAGTGATGGGGACACTATATTGTCAAAGAGCACCGTCCTTCAGATGAGACGTTAAACCGAGGTCCTGACTTTTTGTGGTCATTAAAAATTCCAGGATGTCCTTCGGGGTGTAACCCTGGCATCCTGGCCAAATTTGCCAATTGACTTCTGTCCATCATGGTGTCCTTATCCTCCCCCTCTCCTGATTGGCTTCATCACTTGGTCTCCTCTCCACCAATCAGCTGGTGTGTGGTGAGCGTGCTGGCGCAACATGGCTGCTGTCGCATCATCCAGGTGGATGCTGCACATTGGTGGTGGCTGAGGAGATTCCCCCCCTTCAATGTAAAAGCGCTTTGAGGACCCAGAAAAAGCGCCATGTAAATGTAACATATTATTATTATTATTATTATATACTTCACTGGCACTGTATAGCAAGTGTATTGTGTATAGCAGCACTTGCCTACACCATACATCGGGACATCAAAATAACATTAAAAGTTTGTCTTGACAAATTTTCCATATATGAATTTCTTTGAATTTCATTGCCATTCATTTACATCTATGCATTTGGCAGATGCTTTTAGCGATTTTAATTACAATTCCAGTTTTGCAGTTTATCAGTTCATGCATTTTGCCAGGAATCAAACTAATGACCTTGGTGTTTCTAGCACCATACTCAACAAGCTACAAGAATGTCTTTATTTTAATTTTGATTCAACTTCAGTTCAACTTCAGAAATTGAATTGTAATTTACCACATGACTTTAGCAAATAGCACTGATTATTGTGAAATAACTAACTATTGTAATTTACATAGGGAAAAGCCTTGTTTGTGCTCTTTATTAATTTAATGGAAAAATAAAAATACTTGAAATGCTGAGTGAAAGTGACAGTTGAATGAATGGCCACCCTTTAATGGCTACGTTCAGACTGCAGGTAAATGTGGCCCATTTATTTTTTGCTCATATGTGACTCATATCAGAACTCTTAAGTATTGCAGGACTTCCCTATAAGCAAAACACGAGGGCTTGGGTCATAAATGTTTAAAAACTCTGCTCTCTTTTGCATTTTCATCTTGTTTTTATATATATATATATATATATATATATATATATATATATATTGCCTGCGCATACATTTCCGCAGCAGATCACACTATAAATAAACCCGTGATCACTTACTTTAATGTCCTCCGTGTTTACTTCTGCATGACAGCATGATGGTGACGTCTTTTTATCGTTCTGTTGCATATACGGCGTCATACTGTTATCTGTTCACACTAAAATCTGATATCGGCCACATTTAAAACAACAATGTGAACGGCTATACAAAAAAATTGAAGATCTGAGCAATACATTGTAATTGAGCACTAAGATATGAACATAGCTCAAGTGTTCAAAGTGACATGAATATTTAAAACAATTTAAAGAGATCCTGCAATCCACCCTCTCTTAGGTGAATATTGGATTGACCCAAACCAAGGCTGCCATCGAGACTCCATCAAGGTTTTCTGCAACTTCACCGCAGATGGGGAGACCTGCTTGCACCCTGATAAACGATTCGAAATGGTGACTCTCGAACCATACTCACGCACACTACACACGTCTTCCTGCAGTCTCAGTTCAACAGGCCTTCTGGAGTCTGAAGAAAAACACGTCTGATCTGTCTCCTCATCTCTCGACACAGGTGAAGCTGGCCGCCTGGAACAAAGAAAAACCGGGCAGTTGGTACAGCCAGTACAGAAAGGGCAAACAGGTAGATTTCTCTTCAAATATTTTTTCTCTCATCTTTAAAATGGTCTGACTGTCAACATGTTTGCAGCATCGAGTTTAGATCTATACACCTTTTTAGTATAGCATTTTGCCTACAAATTCTTTGTCGATAAACAAAAAGAGCACAGTTTGTTAGAAACGTATTGTCTAATGCAATACATATAGACCAGTTGTTATGGAGGCTTTTTACTCTCAAATTATTGGCGAAAAATGGTGAAAGAGGTTTTCGAAACTGTCAAACAATCAACCGAGATGCATCACTCAATGGGTGTGTGTCTTTGATGAAAAAAAAAAATGAAAAAAAGAAATGTTATGTCTAGTCTAGAAAGAGCATATGATGGAATTTATATGCATATCTATCTGAAATGCCTCGGGCCAAACTCTTTGAGTGCACACTAGCGACCTCCATCCGTCTTGACTCATTAAATGATGCTTGAGACTAACAGCTAAGGCCTGTTTCATTCCTAAGGTGTGACATCTGACCTTGTTACAGAGATTTAGGCAGACAGATGTCACTCACTCTTGCCTTCATTAGAAATAAAATCAAGTAGAGATGTGCAAGTTTGTATGGATGCCACACAATAAATGTGTCAACCGAAGTGCCTTTGATTGAGCGGAGTGCTGCTAACCAATGATTCCCCACTTCTGTAGTTCTCTTACATTGACACCGATGGAAACCCCGTGCCCGTGGTCCAACTGACCTTCCTGAAGCTCCTCAGCGCCACAGCTTCGCAGACCTTCACCTACAGCTGCCAGAACTCCATCGGCTGGTACGACGCAACGAGTCAAAGCCATCAACATGCCATGCGGTTCCGCGGAAGCAACGACGAGGAGATGACGCGAGCCAAAACGCCCTTTATTATGTCACAGTATGATGGTTGTCAGGTGAGGTTATTTCTGTAGTTGAGATTATCCCATATAATAAGCTTTTACTTATGACATTGAGCAGCACTGCAGTTCTGTTGATGTGGACATATACAATACTGTTCAAAAGTTCGGGGTCAGTAAGATTTTATTGTAATGTTTATATATATATATATAAAAAATATATATATTTATGCATCCTTGCTTTTATACTAGATCTCTATTCCCAATAAACACTGTTCTTTTGGACTTTCTAGCCATCCAAGAATCCTGAAATTGTACAACATTTTCCCCAAATTTCAAATGAAAATATTGTCATTTAGAGCATTTTTTTGCAGAAAATGATAGCTGGTCAAAATAACAAAAAAATATACCATGTTTTCAGAGCTTCAATAACGCAAAGAAAACAAGTAAATACTAATATTTTAACTTCGTAAGGAATCAATGTTTGGGGGAATAACCCTGATTTCCAGTCGCAGTTTTCATGCATCTTGGCAGGCTCCCTATCAGTCGGTCACTTGCTGTTGCTGTTGGGCGACTTTATGGAGTAGCATAAACAGTCGCCCAACAGCAATGTGACTGACTGATACCAAGAAACATAAGAGTTGTGTTTGGAAATCAGGGTTATTCCTCCAAACATTGATTTCTGAACTCTTTCTAAGCTAAAACAGTGTTATTAAAAAAATATTGTTTCTTTGCATTATTCGAGGTCTGAAAACAACTATCTTTTGTGACTAAATGCTCCAAGTGACAAATTATTTTTTATTTGAAAGTAGTTTTTGTCGGGACTTTTTGTTCTAGGTGGGCCAATTTGTCAGTAGTTTGTAGAATTTTTATTTTTTTTATTTTTTCATTCATTAAATTTTTTCAATCATTAAATATGTCCTATTAATTCCTTAATAACATAATATATTAACTAATAATTAAAAATTAACATGTTAATTACCACAACGGGTCAAAGCCATGCGTTTCAACTTCCAGTTGTCTGCTTTAATTAATTAATAATTAACTAATTGATTAATTCATATGTGATTGTAATTATGGGTTTTGAATTCATTTTTGAATTTGTTAATATTCATGTGCCACAACAAGTAAAGTCATAACATAATGATACCTTAATAAATCATTAGCTAATGATTCATTAAAGCAGACAACTAGAAGTTGAAATGCATGGCTGTGATCCATTATGGTAATTAACACATTCATATACATTATTAGTTAATATAATATGTTATTAAGAAATGAATACATTATGGCACATTTAACTAATAACAATACAATGATTACTTAATCTATTAATCATCTAGAATCTCCATTAATTGCTGATGCAGTAATCATTAATAAATGGGTTAGTTCACCATTAATAATACATTAACTCATGATTATCTGTGCATTAGTTAAGCATGAATTTATCCATATTAGTGCACCCGTATTGTAAAGTGTTACAGATGATATCTGCAATACATTATGTTGGTTCTGTTCTTTTTACCCTAAAGGGGCGTTATTGTTGCTGGCGCCATACCGCCAATCCAAAATATATGCTACTAGTCAATCAGTCATATTTGACGATAGTGGTCCTAACTGTATTCATTGTTTTAGATTGTCAGACAACCACAGTTGAGCGAATAAAGCCCCTCAAACATATAGTATAGTGCCATTTCTAAAGATAAATGAGGCATGTAAAAGGAAACACTAAACACGTTTCCCAGCTGATGAGCTAGAGCATATGAAAAGCATCTGTGCTCTAATCCACAAATTCTACATTTTAAAAAAAGAGGCCAAAATACCTCTGCTTGTTGTTATTTTTAGCTACTTTAAATGAAGCACTAATCTAAAACAGCTATTTTGTAGGGGGCTTTAAGAACCTAGTTATGTTGTCACCTTGTTTTGGTTTGTAAACTGTAATTTTCCCTTTATGGGAAGTATTAAAAAACACCCACTCTTAGTTTCTTCTCCAAATAAGCCTTCCGTCTGCGCAGAATGAGGAGCTAAAAACAATCAGTGCTAATTCTAAAATAGACACCCAAATAAGCCTTTTTCAGCAGGAGTTGAATGCATTATCCAGCCGCAGAACCGCACAAGGATACACTCAGCAATTCATTGCAGAGCAAAAATACACTTGAGAAGGTAAAACCTTTCAGCTCACGTTTCATTTTCTTCCCGCAGACACGTAAGGGTCAAGAGAGGACTGTCCTTCAGATTGACTCTCCACGGTCAGAGCTTCTTCCGCTCATAGATGTAGCGGTATCAGACTTTGGGAATAACAACCAGAAGTTCGGATTCCAAGTCGGACCAGTGTGTTTTAACGGCTAACGCAGAGGACTTGCCGGCTAAAGAGAATCGAGGCCACGGGTGATATTTATTGCGTAACATGTAAACGGTGGGTTTGTGGCATGTTTTCAAATGACTTTTGAACAGCTGATGGGTCTCAAAAGCCCTCAGTTCCATGGTTGCAACGCAAGGATGCCAACCAGGATGAACTAAGCACATTTATCAAAGGGAAGTCTGTTTTTATCCCCTTTCCTGCCTATCTTTATACTCACCTGTGGATTAAATTATGAGGCGTGACCCACTAGAGTTCCGAGAACTGCTCCGGCTGAAAAACCAATACATCATTTGTCTGTCATCTGCTCCACAGAACGTTTTAGCCCAAAGCATATATGTTGAATTTACAGCCTGTGACACGGATCTCATTTTTTGTTTGTCTCGTTTGATAGCGATGATTTAAAATTAATTTGCCACTTGAGGGATCTGCCTCGACATTGAAGAGTAAATATTTCTGAGACCCATTTTCCTGCCTTGACTGCAACGTGATGCCAACTGAGGCGAAGTTATACCTCTTTAGTAGTTTTGACAAGAAAATACCACCCTGATCTGTTTGTAATTCCTCGCTCGAATATTCCCTGTCACGTCAAACTTGCAGTGTTACTCATCTTTAATCAGTATACGCTCATACATAAACAATGTTAAATAAGGCCCGAGCTTTTCAAAACGCTAAGCAGTTTATGTGCATGACTCAAATGGAGCCCAGCTGCTTATTAATATGTAAAGTAGTCCGCTCACTTAAGCTGCTTGTCTTGTTAGCGGGCAGCCTAGTATGTTTTCCCGTCAGTGATCCATGTTTCCATGGTGCTAGCGTATCAACCTTTGCTCCACACCGCTCAATTGCTTCATATGTGTGTGTGGTAATGAATAAGAATTACTGTGTTGGGTTGAAAGAGAGAGGTGTCATATGGACATTACACTGAAGACTCACTGAATTATGCTTCTTTTTGATGTAAACTCATTCATATCTGAATTTATGATGGTCAACCTCAGAGTATTGTGTGCTGTGTATATGTGTTGATATGTCTTGTTTGTTGTGTTTTCCCACTATGGTGCTAAAACAATTTGTTTTTTTGCTATGTGTAATAATGATATGTTGTCTCAGGGGCAGAGGTAGGAACAGGGAAGATGTCTGTGGTGCTTAATACTAATGGAAAGAGATAAACTTTCAGAAAGCAAACAAACAAACAAAACAATGCTGTAATATACAGCCAATTTGGTGCAGAATACATGGTCATCTAGCTGAATGCCAAATGCTTCTTTACTGTCTTTGAATGCCTTTACTAATGTGTAAAGAGCCAGTTGGCCGATGATGTAAAACCAATGTGATTATGATACTGGCAAATTATAAAGACGTATTTTATGATAAAGACAAAATTGCTGGGATTTAATGCATTTTACACTGTGTTTACTCAAGATCACATCAAATTGGGGGAAAATAATAAGAAAAAAGTTTTCTGTCTGTTGTGTTGACAAGGTTGTTGGTAGTTTTCCCTTCACTGCAAATAAACGATTTCTTACTTGGTATTTGTGTCTAGTTTTCCAGTATGAATGACTAAAAATTCTTAAATCAAGATACATACTTGAGAAGAAAAATTACAACAGTCTTGTTTTCTGAAAAATGTATCCACGTTAAATTCATTTTTGCTTTAAATAAATCTGCCAATGTGGTCAGAAAAAGTTTTTTTTTATTATTAAAAATATTCTTCTGACCAAATTAGCACACTGTAAAAAAATATTTAGAAAAAAAGTTACCTGGTTGCCTTAAAATTTTGAGTTCATTGAAATTAAAATTTTGAGTTAATACAATGAACATTTTTTTGAGATTCGACACCCTTTATTAAAATATTAATAAAACATTTTGTAAGCATATTGGGTAATTGTGTGTTTTTTATTTCTGATGACGCAGTGAAACATGCCAAATAGTGCAATTGTCATGATTTATCAAATTTTTTATGTGGTTCAGAAACAAAATATTTTGAGTTTCTATTTATCAAACAAATTTCCTTCATTGTATCAACTCAAATTTTTAATGTCAATAAACTCAAAATTTTAAGGCAACCGGGTTAAACCAACAAAAAACAACCATTTTTTTTTTTTACAGTGCAGAAATTTGTTCTTATGCTGTAAAAATTTTTTTTAAAAAAGTAAGTTACCTGGTTGCCTTAAAATGTTAAGTTCATTTAAATAAAAAAATTGAGTTAATACAATGAAGGAAATTGGTTAAATAAATAGAAACTCAAAATATTATTTTACCTGAACCACATTAATTATCTAAGCTGAACTGACAAAAGATAAAAGTTGGTAAAAACAAATCATGAAAATTATTTTTTTTACAGTGTGGTAATGCAATGTCCTTTTTTGAGATATTTTTACTGGAAAACAAGACAAAAACATTGAGTTAAAAGTTTGAATTAAACCTTTTTATTTTATTTTTTATAAATTGTTTTCAGAAAACAAGACTTCTTATGTCATTTGGCTTCTCTCAAGTAATGTATCTTGATTTAATAATGTTTAGATATCTGTACATGGAAAACGAGACAATACTGACTAAGCAAACTACCAAATATTCCAATGCCAAACAATTAGGCACAATATGTATTTTATTTGAAAAATAAAGCCAAAATAAAAGTTATCTATTGACAAGGTTGAAACAACACAAAGTAGAACAATCATGTTTAATCGGACAATCCCAAAAATGGCTAAATATTTGCAGATTGATTGCGTTTGCCCATCCTGACCTCTGAACCCTCCTGTGTATAGTGTCTGTGCTACTAGTTTTACATAGTGTACAGTTATTCTAAAGTATGAATGATAATACTAATCCATTGGCTGACAGTTGTATTTGTGAAAAAGTGATGAGCGAATTAAAACTGCTTTTCTTTTAAGGAGACCTTTTCATTGTCTTCGGAGCGCGAGCAATTTTTTCGGGTTCTGAGGCGAGAGTCTTTTCGGAGAGGATCAGAGGCACTGTGATGTCTTCTCTAAAGGCAACAGACAAGAATGTCTCTTCATTAGCCGCCGCTACATTCTCTCGCTCTTCTGCGCTTGTAATCAACATCACTTCCTACCTCGCAGATGTAATCAACTCTGATTCACTCCCCAGTTCATTTATTTCAATTAACTTTTGTTTCCTTCCCCAGGAGAGGAACCACTAGGAGAAGGGGAAGCAAACAGCCCTTTCTGTGAATGTGTGTGCGCGTCAATAATGAAATGGCTCTGGATTAAAAAGTGAGCCAAGGAGAATTAACCATATCTGCGGAGGGACACAATGAAATAGGGGAGGGAATTGGCAGCCCACCCCGCACACCTCCCCTTCATCTGTCCCTGTCTGCTGCGTGTTTTGCTAATGCGCTGTTCTTTTTCTCCTCTCAACCTCTGCAATTATTTATAAGCACACAAATGAAGCATTCTGCAACCAGGAAGAGATACCCGCTCACCTCTTGAAAGGGAATAAATTGCCTTCATGTTGTTGGCGCAACAAGCCCATCTCCTAGAGCACCTTATTATCGCATTTGAACTACAACAGTTATTCAGAAGTGAAATGCAATCTCTCACCTCTGATTGTAAACAACACATGTGAGAGGCGTTTTCTTTCCAGGAAATACTGGATCTGATGCCTCTTACTTTGTATTACAAATCTTTCTATCAACTGTCTTTCAGTGAATGGCGAATGACTGTGGTCTCCCAGTGGCTTGCTTCAAATTGAGACAGCCTTTAGAGGTGCTGATGACGTGGCAGCCGATATGCAGCCTTCTGTTTGAGAAGCACCCTCTATAAATTGTGAAGTTTTGAAACGCACTACGCAAATATGTTGGTGCAAACGCTTCTAGCTCTTGATTTTGCGTGCCACTGCGCTCCAAAGGAAATTCATAACACAATACAAGTGTGTGTTAGAAGACATTAAAGTAAACTCTTATCCTTCTGGTGAAGTCAGCAACAGTACAAAGAGAGCAAGGCTGCATCCAAAAATGCATAGTTCCTTACTATAGAGTAGGCAACTTTTTTAAGGGATTATGAACTGCATTGTTTTATTGTTATATAATGTTTCCTGGGGTTCACTTAAAATGCTAGTATGATTTTAACATTTAAATGGTAATAGTTCAGAAATAAAAGGCCTTCCCTAAATTTTTGTCCTCTGATTTGAATGGGTGTGTCTGCTGGGAGACTTAAGTGTAAACGCCCACTGCTGTGATTGGCTAACACCCTGCATATGAATTAGCTAAGTATTACATGTGGAATTCTCTTTCAGCATGTTTTTACTATTGCAGCTTTCAAGGTTAACTGGTCATGAAAAGTGTATTATAGCATTATATTTAGATCATGGCATGAGATGCGCAGTGATGAGCATTGTGGCGATCACAGATATGTTGAGCGCATGAATGCAGTGATCTCGTCACTGGAACTCGATTTCTGCACACTAACGAATGCTTTCATCATAACTACAGTGCAAACAGAATGTAAATATATTTGTTGATTATCATAAACTGTAAAAAAAAAAAAATGGACTCTTTAGGATTATGAAGAGCAGTTTTGAAGTGTAAAGTAGGGTCGAGCTGGCCGTTGCCATCTTGGCAACTTGTCATCGTGCGTCAATTGCATTAACTGACAATGGGCAAAGAGGTGGGACGTAGGCAGAGCTGAGGTGACGTGATGACTAACAGACAGCAGACAAACGACAATTCAGCTGTCACTCAAAGTGGCCACGCCCTTAATTACGCAGAACTTTAAGACTTTATACAAACCCAATTCCCAAAAAGTTGGGACACTGTACAAATTGTAAATAAAAACAGATTGCAATGATGTGGAAGTTTTAAATTTCAACATTTTATTCAGAATACAACATAGATTACATCAAATGTTTAAACAAAGAAAATGTAAAATTTTAAGGGAAAAATATTTTGATTTAAAATTTTATGGCATCAACACATTTAAAAAAAGTTGGGACAAGGCCATGTTTCCCACTGTGTGGCATCCCCTCTTCTTTTTATAACAGTCTGCAAACGTCTGGGGACTGATGAGACAAGTTGCTCATGTTTAGGAATAGGAATGTTATCCCATTCTTTTCTAATACAGGCTTCTAGTTGCTCAGCTGTCTTAGGTCTTCTTTGTCGCATCTTCCTCTTTATGATGCGCTAAATGTTTTCTATCGGTGAAAGATCTGGACTGCAGGCTGGCCATTTCAGGACCCAGATCATTCTTCTACGCAGCAATGATGTTGTAATTGATGCAGTATGTGGTCTGGCATGTGGACATTGCCACTCGGAGGGACTCTTTTTATACCCAATCATGTTGCCAGTTGACCTAATAAGTTACAAATTGGTTCTTCCAGCTGTACCTTATATGTACATTTAACTTTTCCAACCTCTTATTGCTCCTGCCCCAACTTTTTTGGAACGTGTAGCGCTCATGAAATCCAAAATGAGCCAATATTTGGCATGACATTTCAAAATGTCTCACTTTCAACATTTGATATGTTATCTATATTCTATTGTGAATAAAATATAAGTTTATGAGATTCGTAAATTACTGCATTTCTTTTTTTATTCACAATTTGTACAGTGTCACAACTTTTTTGTGATCGGGTTTGTATAATAAAAACAAATTTGTTATAAAAAAAATGATTAGAATTAACACGGTTACTTGTCAAACTGACAGTGTTACAACTGAACTGGTGTATCCAGTCTCCCCCTATGTTCTAGTATGAATGTAATCCGTATGTTCTACGTCGTTCATGTTGTCATTGTCATGTCAGTTGTGTTGTTTCACTACCATTCACAATTTCTCTCCCATCATGGCAGAAGAAATGAATGAGGCATTTATATAGTGCTTTCTTATGTACTACTGTACACCCGAAGCGCTTTACACTGATGACCGAGATCTCTCCTCAACCACCACCAGTGCACAGCATCCACTTGGATAATGCGACGGCAGCCACAGTACAACAGTGCCAGTGCGCTCACCACACACCAGCGATAGGTGGATAGGAGAGAGGGTGATAGAGCCAATTCAGTGGATGGGGATTATTAGGAGGCCATGATTGGTAAGGGCCAATGGAAGGAATTTGGCCAAGACACTGAGGTTTCACCCCTACTCTTTTATGATGTGCCATGGGATTATTAATGACCAAAGAGAGCCAGGATCTCTGTTTAAAGTCTCACCTGAAGTGCCATGCTTGTTACAGTATCTTACTATGGGGCGTTAGGACCCACACAGACCACAGGATAATAATAAATTAGTAGTAATAAATATTTTTTCCCAGGAGTCCTCCAATTCAGGTACTGACCAGGCTCAACCCAGCTTAGAGAAAAGATAATTGACCATCATCAATCACAATTATCAATCACATCTTCTGTTGTGGCAAAGTCCAAGTCAATGGCAACATTCATATTGGTAAAAACTTTGACATGGAAAACTGCTTAGCACAGATATTTGAAAATCCAAGTTATTCTTGCTGCTAGCCATTCTCAATTAAAACATTTGGACTGTCTTTTCAGAAGTTAATGACATTAAAGCTGCACTTTGTAATTTTTCAGTCTGGTAGAGGGTGTCTATTCAAAACAAAGGCGTAGCTTGATGATGCCAAGTTTGAGCGCAGAATCTTGGGACATGGTCTTTACCTCACAGCCAGAGGAAAATAATCAGGATAGGACTCTGGCAGAAATCATGTTCATGGATGCGGTTATTATTGTTACTGTAGTGTGAAGCAGAGCAGGACAGAGTATTATGGAGCTGAGCAAGGCCGGTGGAGCGATTGTTAAGCAACACACGGTTTGCGAGCAACGGGACTTTTATTATGACGGGACACAGTCGCGGGCGCCAGTTCCGCTATTCCTGTCATGAGTATGAGGTAACGCAGCTCTGTTTATCATATTAGATACATTTAAATGTGTTTAAAATGATATTCTGACGTTACTTTGTGCGTTCGCTCAGTGGCTGCTGTGACACTTGTTCACACTGCTATGAGAAAAGCGTGTCAGACAAAAATAAAACCGGAAAACAAGAGTAACGCAGATATGACGCAATTGACAGGCGACTCCCTCAGATGTCCCGGCTCCTTGGTTAAAATAGCAATTTTCTCACAATTTACAAATAGTTTATGATCATTTATGATATTGTAAGAACTCAACTGAACAAAATATATAACCCTCGCCTAGTGTTTTTTGGATATTTTACTGCAAAAAATACTACACAGTGCGCCTTTAATTAGACAGCATTTACAAGGCGAAAATCTGAAACCATTGATCTGCGCACAATTCATTCGCACATTTTTTGTGTATACGTTCATTCTCAATCACATTTAAGAAATGACCATAAGATCAATTGTAGGACGGTTTCTACACAATGTTTTATAAATGAGGCCCCTGGTCCACCTTAGGGGGAAAAGCGCAGTCATTCTCACTGGGACACTCTTCAAGGTTAGCATCAATGAAAGAAAAAGGCTATATTTTCCCCTCTTTTAGCTTCCCTCAATCCAATCAAATTTTAACTATCTTAAGCGCTCTGCCTGCAAAGGTCACTCCCCGCGGCTGCCGGAGGATAGCGATGAAGTGGAGCTGGATCTCCACATGCAGCTCGTCCCAGCCACACACGCACGAGCAGCACGACGTGTTCCCGCACAGGCTGATAGCTGGCCAGTGCCTTACACTGATCTCTTATCAGTGGGTGGCGTGAGATTCCTACATTGATGATGTTCGGAGACCTCTGACTCAGGCATCGGGATATATTCAGCACGTCTCTTACCTATATCTATACATCTGAGCCGTGCTTTTATCCTCTAGCCTCTATGTGATGTGCTGGGATCTGACAGATGCAGAGGGGGAGTGAATGGAGATTCCCCTTATACCAGCCCAGCTAATGTGCTTCAGCCTCTACAGCTCTTCTGAAGCAGTAATGAG
Organism: Pseudorasbora parva; assembly: GCF_024679245.1. Lineage (NCBI taxonomy): Eukaryota > Metazoa > Chordata > Actinopteri > Cypriniformes > Gobionidae > Pseudorasbora > Pseudorasbora parva. The sequence continues at coordinate 44,684,928 of NC_090173.1, read as the reverse complement.
CCTCTCCTCATCCATTCCTTCGCCCCCCACCCTCTCCTTGCACACATTTTAGGCTTTCTCTTGCTTTATGTTCACTCAATTTCTCAGTCCCCTGCTTCTACCTTTCAGTGTGACATTGATTTTAATAGGGCTGAACGTGTCGTCATCGCACAGAGAAAAAGAATGAATTAAACAGACATTCAGGTTAATGAGAGAGATGGAGTGAAGGAAGACGCTTACAGGGCTCAACAATGAGGATGACCAGCATTTGGGGGTAGTGGACAGGACAATCAATGGCATGCAGGATGCCCACACGAAACACAATGAGAACAAAATAAATTGATTTAAAAATGTATACAGAGATATACGCATCAAATAAAATGTTTTTATTTCATTCCACTTTAGACATTCCACTAACTATAAGTGACTTTGCAAATACATGTCAACTTACCAGTCTACTAATACTCTAATGATAGTTGGTTGACAAGTAGTAAAAAATTAATGAGAGTTAGTTGACAGGTACAGTAGTTGCAAAGTTACTTATGATTAGTACAATGTCTAAAGTATCAAAATATAGTTTTTATTGGTTTTTCAAATAAGTCTATTCCTCCTAAACACGGCGTTTATAACTTGAATCAGTGAACGTTCTACGCCGCGATTTAGTATGATTGCGTTCACATCAGCAGTGAACCGTACCGGAGTAAACATGAACCGAACCCCAAACCACGTCTTTAATCGGACTTGGGCACCCGAGTTCGGAAGAAAGCGTTCACATTTTGATATGACCACACCAAAAGTGCTAGTCCTGAAAGCACCCTTAAACTCAGTCCTGTAGGGCCGTTGTCCAGCTGAGTTTAGCTCCAACCCTGATCGAACACACCTTCCTGGGATTTTCTAGTGATCGTGAATACCTTGATTGGCTTGTCAGGTGTGTTTGATCAGGTTTGGGGCTAAACTCTGCAGGACAGTGAGGAGCCCTGTGAGGACAGTGAGGATTGTCTGTCCGCGAATAACTTTTACTGGCAACTGCTTCTCAAATTTCAGTTGAACGCGGGATTCACAAAAACGCTTGCTCTTGAAAGATGGGCCAGTACCCAGTTTATTTGGACCAGCTTTCTCAGAATCACAATTTGAAAATGAATAATTATTGATGTATGTTCTACCTGGTGATCAAAATACGTAGGTTTTTGTTTTATATTGTGCAAGTTTCCAGCTAACTGGCTTACTCTTGTTATTGCTGTCTTACTGAAAGACTTCTGCTAAGCAGCTGTGGGCCACTATTCCCTAAAACCATGTCTATTCATGCAGACTGACTGTCGTTCTTACCCCTTTCGTGTAAAGATAAAGGATGGAGCAAGATTTGTTTTAATGTAACATCAATCATTCATGTTAGAAATATAGGGTACAACAGACCTTAAGAAAAATGTGCTTTTCACTACTGCTATGATACAGAAATATATATGTTTGTATTTGAACATTTATGGAGCCAAAGTTTTTGTGTGAAAATAAATCATAAGAGTGGTTTATTTTATTTAAAAATCTTAAAAATGTATGGGGTGTCGCGGCGGGGGGGGCTTTGTCAAGGGGGACAAATGGGATAAAAGGTTCACAAGCATGGGGCAAAAGGCACACAGTATTGACACAAATACTTTCAAATCATATCACCTTTATTTATATAGCGCTTCAAGGCCAATTGTTTCAAAGCAGCTTCACAGTATTAACAGGAAGATAATAGTCTGGATGCCAGCCGAACTTAGCCCCGCCCACAACGTTTTTAGGTCGGGCGGTTCGGTCTGACCTCGATCCATAGAGAAGTAATTATCCCCCAACAGAAACTGTTCGGACCAATGAAATCATCAGGGCGAGCTTTAGATGATGACGGACAGATGATAAACAGTAACGTAATCATCACGTCATCAAAGGTAACAAATACCATACTTTTACATCTCTTCCGTTATCAAAAAACTTTTGCTTTAATTAGATTGAATAAAACTGACAAACATTAACAAGACCTTTGTCTCAAAATATATTCAATAATTTTTGTGATTTGTATTTGCTATTTAAATCTACAACATTTAACAAAAAACATCAAATATTAGATCAAATGAGCACAGAATCAACTTTGCGCTCCTGCCTGTGATCATATCAAAGATCAGAAACATTTCCAAATCTTGAAAAGCGCATGTTTTGTAAAGTGCTGAGGCAAGTGTTTGTGCCATCTAGTGATTTAGAGGAAAAATCAAAGGAGCCTTTTACCCCGTGGAGCCTATAGCTCTGTTGTACCCTACACATTGGCTTATTGGTGACCATACTTGTTAATGCTGATGGTGAAGAATAACAGTTGTAACATCTTATAATGCACCTCAAAATAAATGTGTATTACTAAGAAATGTCCTGCTCAAGTCGTCCTTGTGATGGAGCTATGCGTCACAGTACATTAAAGAGCAGCAAAACAGTATATATTGTTTACATTTTGGTTCTTTTTTTTTAAATGTCAATGTGCAATTTGAAAGCTGAAACTTTGTTTTATACCAAAAGTAACCTGTGTATTCTTTGTTCCGCCACGTATTTTTCACTTTGGTGAAATATGGTGTGGCGTGAGAGCCCCATGACTTGTCAGACATAGCAACAGTAACTAAGGGTGAGGGTCTTTGCGAAGGGTGAATTGCGTGTGATCCCAGACACAACTATTCTCAAACCCCAGAATCACAGACTCCATCAATAAAAGAAGAGCTTTCACTGTTGTTTCTCACAATTGTGTGAAACTGTTATTATAGCCCTGACACTGAAGAGCAATGCTTATTTATATTCAGAGCTAGTGTTGCTGCTGTGGGAGGCCTCCACCCATCTGTCAAAATGACGTAAACACGTTATTCCACAAGCCATTTCCATACTTAAACATGCAAACATGGATGTTTGCTCATTTGTGTGCGCTCAAGCCGCCGTCTTCTTTATTCTCTTTTCTCTTGTCTTTGGAGGAGAGAAATTATTTCTCTGACTTTGGGCCATCTGAAGTGATTATCTATAAAGCAAACATTGACTGAGCCGAACAGAGGAAGGAAGGTGGAGCTGGCATTAGCAGCGCTGCAGTAAACTCTGTGGACTGGCCGCTGACAGGGACAGCGTCGGATGATTATCTCTGAGACGGAAAAGCCCGGCCGCTTGTCTTCTGTTTGAGATTTCAGTTTGGCGTCGCCATGTCATTTTCACTTAATGTAGTCTTCAGCACGAAGGGCGAACCATCTTGTCTGAGTGGCAGCATCAAACCACCCAATTTAAGAGTGTTATGCAAATTTCACTCAGACTAATTTACACAAAAAAAGACATGTTAGAAAGTGAATTGAGTCTTATAAAAATACAATAGTAGCCATACTGTAGCTACTACTGGTAATAATACAATTAAGCTGAGATATGAGTCACCAGTGGCGTAATACAGATCTGTGGAGGCAAAATATGAGGCAGGGTAAAATAATGCTGCTTATGGAAACAAACTAAGCCTCTCAACTGAGCCTTTTTGTTCTTCATTATAGTGTTTTCTTAGAGAGTTAAGAGTCAGAATCTAGTCAGAAATATTGGTATCTTGCTGTATATTTGTTTTTTTTTCGATAAAGGTATTTTCGGGTAAAAATTACTGCTTCTAAAAACCCACTAATCGTACTCACATGAGATGATGGGCCACTACTTGACGCATTGTGGCGCAAACCGCATTGCAAGTGTTTACCTAGTTTAGGCATGACGCAGTTATCATTTTCACACACAGCGCCACCTTGTTTAAAGCTACACTGTGTGATATTTTCCCCCATCTAGCGGTGAAAAGGTATATGACCATCCAGTGAATAATAGTTTCTGTTCCTCTCAATTTCGATTTCGTTTCAACTCCTACGGTGGCCGATTTAGTCATGGCTTCCAGTTCGACCTCTTCGGTGAGTGTTGCTTCAAGTGATGAGGTTACTTTTGAAAACTATTATAATTTGCAGTTATTTAATTTGCCAAATGATCTATGATCAAATTAATTTATGTAAAATTAATAATAGTTTTACGTTTTAGTTTTTTTTTTTTTACCATTTCATTGCTAACATCAGCTATCAGGTTCCCAGACGAATGCAAGCTAATCTTAGTAAAGGAACTTTTATCAGTGCTATCATTATTCTTTATATAGTACGACACCACTAGCGTAAGGCAAACAAATTAATGCAATTAAAATATTAATCTCATGTTATCCGCCACAGAACACGGATTTATGTTATAAGGTAAACAATACTTTTTCATCATTGACGCGAGGAAAACTATCCTAGACGTCGTTCTAGTGTTATGCACAGCACACCATGATACAATTAGCCAAGCAACAATAAAACTTCCAATATACACAAATAGGCTGAATTAATATTACCTGTCGAGAAGAAAGCAGGCAACGTCGGCGTTCTTTTTAAAATCGTTGCTCCTCATGAGCTCTTTCCATCTTGGAAAGGCCACTCCAATATTTACTTTTGTCTTGTTGATTTGCCCGTTGCGTTGCCGTCTTAATTCTCTTTTCCACTTCCTTGGCGACTCTGCTACATATTCCGCAATGTTACTAGGTCCCGACCCGGGTCGAATTCGGTAATCAATTCCGGGACGTGGTTGCTTTCACACAGAAGGCGACCCGGCAATGTTCCGGGAATATTGCGGGTCCGACGTGCAGTGTGAAAGGGGCTTTAGAGTGATCCTCCATCATCATATACCAGCCTCAAGCAATCCTCCTCTTCACATTCGACACGGTGCCATCGAGTGTTAAAACGCGAAAAGCGAAGCTTGAATTTATGGGTATGTCCCACTTTGGCTAATGTACTTTCAAGATGGAGGAGCAACATGGCGACCACCATCCGAACCCTCACCCGTATGTATTTACAATTGTTTATTATAAAATTACGAGAATAGTTTATTACTTGAAAGAAGTAAATATACATTAATGAGCACATATATTTTTGAAAGAACTAAGTGATTTTAGCTAAGAATAAACTAAAAAAGTTACACAGTGTAGCTTTAAATAGCAAATGCACTGGTGCCCATGTGTTCGCCCATGTGCGTGCTGATCTGAAAACAAAGTGTGTTCAGGCCAAGCGACAGCCTCCCACAGTTTCTCTTGAAGCCAATACTGAAGTGACTTAAACTGCAATTCATCAACTGGCCACTAGAGACAGGCTCCAGAAAAGAGCAGAATCTCATTGAGCCCCATGTTAAAATGCCCAAATTTACAGCAGAAAAAAAAAATGTTTACAGCCTGGTACAAATTGTGGTTTTGGTCTAAATGGCTAATTTTGCCCTTCATGACAACTGTGAGGGATGTGATTTTTTTTATAACTCATTCGTTTACATTATATAAAGCCTTAAAGGTATGCATAATTAAGGGCGATTGACAGGTGGATAACCATTTATCCGCTGTCTGTTAGTCATCGCGTCACTTCAGCTCCGCCCACATCCTGCCTTTTTGCCCATTTTCTGTTATTTGGGCATGACACGTTGCCAAGATGGCAACGGCCAGCTCGTCTCTACTTTACGCTTCAAAACTGCACTTCAGAATCCAATGGGTGACGTCACGGACACTACGTCCATATTTTTTTACAGTCTGTGGTTCAGGTGCATTGTTGATTGATTATTTAACCAATATTGGCAATACACGCATGTATTTAAACTGACTCATCAGGTTGAGGGTGTCTATATTCTGGCATGTAAATAGTGAATTCGCCATGCTGCAAGCGCAACTGGCTTTTAAAGGGAATGGGAGATGAGATGCTGATTGGTTTATTGTATGTTAGGCCCAAAAAACACTCATTTAAAAAATAGGGACAACAAATTTAGACCATGCCCCAGACACACCGACCATTTTTCCCATCATTAAACTAGCAAATGTGCCATGCAATTCAGAACATGCGATTGATTGTTAAAATTGGGCCTAAAGACTCATTCTTAGTCATTCTAGTGATTTTAAAAGCAGTTTCATACTACATAGAGTTGTTTGTCTCATGGGGAAGACATGTTGAGAATGTATCCATCGAAGGATGCAAACTTCTCACTTTTTGATGAACACTTTGCAGTCACTGCATCTGAAATCGCATAAGTCCCTAATACATATAAGGTGAAAACTATTTTTTTTTTGTTGGTTTAACTTAAAAAAGCAAGTAACCTGGTTGTCTTGAAATTTTGAGTTTATTGAAATTACAAATTGAAGTTGATACAATGAAGGAAATTGGTTTAATAAATAGAAACTCAAAATATTATTGCTCAATTATATACTCAATCTTTTGTAACGACACGTTAAACCGAGCTCCTGGCTCTCTGTGGTCAAAAAAGTAATAATTCCCAGGAAGTCCGCGTTTGTTTTCGAACCTCAAATAAAGATTAAAACGGTCATGAATCAGTGTATTGATTCATGATTCCGAGCGCCAATGTCGTGATTTCAGCAGTTTGACACGCGATCCGAATCATGAATCAATACACTGATTTATGACCGTTTGAATCTTCATTTGAGGTTTGAAAACAAACCAGGATGAGAAGACAATGCTGAATAAAGTCGTAGTTTTTGTTATTTTTGGACCAAAATGTATTTTCGATGCTTCAAGAGATTCTAATTAACTAACTGATGTCACATATGGACTACTTTGATTATATTTTTATTCTCTTTCTGGACATGGACAGTATATACACATGCATACACTTGGATATGCTCTCGGACTAAATATAAAATATCTTAAACTGTGTTCTGAAGATGAACGGAGGTCTTATGGGTGTGGAACGACATTAGGGTGAGTCATTAATGACGTCAATTTAGTTTTTGGGTGAACTGACCCTTTAAGGTAAAATAGACTGAAAAATAAAGCTGATTTAAAAAAGCTGATTTGTTTTTTTTTTTATAACGTTTTCTTTCCTCCCATCTTTGTTGGGGATAGAGTTCTTCATCCCTTCATCCCTAAAGAGATTGAATTTCTGTATCTTAGTAACATTCTTATTATTGGACACATCTATGTGTGTAATATAAAAACCATGGCTAACTGCTTATAGTGCATTTCTAGATTTCTAGAAGACTTTGAAAGATGGATAAGCAGGGCTTTGTGTGTGAATCATGGAAAGAAGAAAATAGAAGTTAGAAGAAAACAAATGTTTTTGACAGGAACATTAATGGAAATACAGACTGACAACTTTTCTGTCAACAACTGCAGAATATTTAATGACTACAGCAATTGCCATAATGAACTGTAGCTGTGCTCAGTGCCTCGGACAGCGCTCTTGACGCCTTGACACTTTCCTTCGTATCCTTAATCAGAAGTGAACGTATATGTCATAGATACATCAAAAAGCCATTTTCTTCAGAGTTCAAAATAGCTCTGCATATTTCTTTTGCCTCAGAGTACTGTAGATACCTTCAAATTTACCTCCATCTTGCATCAAACCCAGCAATTTAGCCCAGAATGGATACAGACATGGTTGGATCTCTATCAGAAAGAATCAGACTCAGTAGCTTTTTAGGAGAGCAAGGACACTCACCATAAATCTTTAAACGGAGAGAGAGAGAGAGAGAGAGAGAGAGAGAGAGAGAGAGAGAGAGAGAGAGAGAGAGAGAGAGAGAGAGAGAGAGAGAGAGAGAGAGAGAGAGAGAGAGAGAGAGGCAAGTATAGAGAGCAAGGGAGTCTTTGTGGCTAGGCTACCTCTGATCTTGAGAGGAGAATTTAAACTACCTACAGTCCTCCCTTTGATTTTCCTTTTACATGCGCTAAGTCTGGTAATCAGAAAGATCTGTGCTGTAATCGCCACTACGGCAGAACAAGACGGAGCAAATTTGCTGTAAAACAGGCCATAAATCAATCCAAATCTGCGCATTCCTTTTGAATCTGTCACGACTCGCAGCTCAGCAGCATGTTGATGTCACTTCCACTGATCGTGTTAATTGTAACGTGAACTATAGAAGTGCAGCACACAGAGCTAAGATTTAATAAAAACCACAATTCATAACGTTAACCCTCTGCTGCAGAATGTTACCCTGAGGCAAGAAAATAATTACTTGACATATTGGTATGTTAACAGAGAACTGAGATCTTGCAGAAAAGCGGGTATGTGTTAACCACAAAAACATGAAGTATTTTTAAGACTAATTACTGCAAACGCAGAGCTCTAAATAGATAGTTTGTGTATGCAACTGAGGGCTGGAGCAGCCACTAACTGAGCAAGTTGAAAATGTAATTTGTGGGATTATTCCTGCGAGGCCCTTAAGAGACACTGGCCTAAATGACTGTAGTAATTCATCATTATTACCAGGCAGCGGTGAGCGGTAGATTGAATGAGAAATCTAATTTTACCCAACTTTGTTTGGGAAAAGAATGCATATTGAAAAAATCTACATTAAGCTGGATTAGTGTGAAATATAGTGGGAAGAGTTCTACTCGATGTTGATATTTGTGGCTAGGGATTTGAACTTGCTTCAGCACGTAACCCGTCTCAAATCATGCAGTCTGTTTGAGGACCGATGTGCTGGACATGGTGTTCACCTGGAAATCGAATAGACTAGGAGCTAGGGGCCAACACGTTATAGACATCTTGTGTCTTGGGCAGCAAGCACTGACCCAGAGCATCATAGCAACGCTAGAAATACGAAAAATCTATATACTATAATGAGAATTCATTATATGTTGCCCTACATTATAATACATTGTTCTTAGTATAGCTGCGCCTGCTCCTAAGAAAGCATGATGGACCACTTTGTGTTTATCCCTTTCTGTATTGCGTTTATTCTCTCTTTAAAGCGCTTATGTTATTCTATTCAGGAAATTGATTTGGTAGAAAGTTATTTCAGTGGTGATGGAGTGTCAAACGTTGTTAGGAAGAAAAACTGGTAAATGTATTTACTAATGTTGTTTGTTATGCTCTTAAGATCTGGGACCATTTTGGGGATTTCCGCCTGGATTTGGCCTACCCAAATTGAAAAGCTGCTCTTACACACATACAGTGGTCTAAGTTTAAAATGTTGGTGTCATTTTACAAAACCCCCCTTAAAGTTACATAAAACACTGCTAAAAGTGATAAACATGTATTCATCAGATTTATTCATCTGGATCTGAAAGGAGGACCCCCCCCCCCACACACACAAACACACACACACTGCTACACCCCTACACCCCCTTTCCCACCACCATATACAGTGGTAATAAATACAATATCACAGTGTAATTAAATTAATTGAATATGCTGAAAACGGCCCAAACTGTCTGCAGGGTGTGTGACGGGGTGAAGAAGTACACGACACAGGAGGGCAGGTGAATTTCCCCGAAGGGTGGATTTATTGAACAAAGTGAAAGTGAAAGTGCGTTGAGTGCGGTGCTCCGTGCTCGGTGTGGTCTCTTCTTGCGTCCTCGGTGCTCGCGGTGATCTGGATCCGTGCTCAGAGTGAGTGCTGGCCGTCACACGCTGCTCTCTGGAGGGAGAATGGAGACAACAGTTAGCCGAGTCTTCTGGAGACATCTCTCACCTCTTTGGGCGGCGGGCAGGCTTATAAAGCCGCCCGCTGATGAGTTGCAGCTGTGACGGCTCAGCCTGTGATGAGCGGGTGCAGGTGTTCCCGCCTTGTTTCCAGGGCGACGCTGATGAGCGCTCGGGACACTTGTCACACTCCCCCCCCCTAAGCGACGTCCTGGTCCTGCGGAGAAGCGGGGAAACTGGGGGGGGTTGGGGAGTGGAGCCTGACAGACCTGCGAAAGCTGACCACATCCGGGAAAGACCATCGGCATTGGCGTTGGCCGTCCCGGCACGATGTTGGACGGTGAAGTTGAAGTCCTGGAGCGCCAGGAACCACCGCGTCACCCTGGCATTCGTCTCCTTGGCCCGGGCCATCCATTGTAGTGGTGCGTGGTCAGTGGTCAGGGTGAAGTGGCGGCCCAGGAGGTAATACCGGAGCTCCAGGACTGCCCACTTGACGGCCAACGCCTCCCGTTCCACGGTTGCGTAGCGCTGTTCTGCTGGGGTCAGCTTTCGGCTAATGTAGATCACCGGGTGTTCCTCGCCGTCGGTGACCTGGGAGAGGACGGCTCCCAACCCGGTGTCGGAGGCGTCCGTTTGTAGCAGGAAGGGGCTATTGAAGTCGGGCGCTCGTAGGACCGGTGCCGAGGTGAGGGCCGACTTGATGCGGTGGAACGCCGCCTCCGCCTCGGTGCTCCACTGGGTCTTCTCTGGCAGCCCCTTCCTGGTCAGGTCTGTCAGGGGAGAGGCTAAGGAGGAGAAGTCAGGGATAAAGCACCGATAGTAACCCGCCAACCCCAAAAAGGCTCGTACCTGCGTCTTCGTGGCGGGACGGGGAGCGGAGAGAATCGCCGAGACCTTCTTCTCCTGGGGTCGGATCAGGCCCCGTCCCACCTGGTAGCCGAGGTACTTGGCCTCCGCGAGTCCTAGGTGGCATTTCCGGGGGTTGGCGGTCAGCCCAGCCCGACGCAACTCCGACAGCACCTTCCGCAGCCGGTCCAGGTGGTCCTCCCAGGTCTCGGAGTGTACCACCACGTCATCCAAGTAGGCCGCCGCGTAGGCTTGGTGGGGTCGGAGCAGGATGTCCATGAGCCGCTGGAAGGTGGCGGGTGCTCCGTGCAGGCCGAAAGGGAGGACGCGGTATTGCCAGTGGCCGCTCGGAGTGGAGAAGGCTGTCTTTGGCTTGGCCTGAGCGGAGAGGGGTACCTGCCAATACCCTTTCGTGAGGTCGAGGGTGGAGATGTACCGCGCCCTCCCCAGGCGGTCCAGCAGCTCATCTACGCGGGGCATGGGATAGCCGTCAAACTCCGAGACCTCGTTGAGCCGGCGGAAGTCGTTGCAGAAGCGGAAGGTGCCATCGGGCTTTGGGACCATCACAATCGGGCTGGACCACGGGCTGCGTGATGGTTCGATGACCCCTAACCTCAACATCTCCTGTACCTCTGCCTCAATGGCGTGTCGCCGAGCCTCCGGAACACGGTAGGGCCGCTGCCGAACGACGACTCCTGGGGCCGTCCGGACGTCGTGCTCCAAGACGTGAGTCCGCCCGGGGCGAGGGGAGAACACCGCAGAAAACTGACTGACCAGGTGTTGCAGCTCCGACTTTTGGGCCGCCGACAGTTGGGGGTCCATGTCTACCATCACGGGTGGGGAGTCCGTGAACGCGGAGAGCTGGGGCCCGGTCCCGACCCAGCGCTTCAGGAGGTTGATGTGGTACAGCTGGTCGGCTCTCCTCTTCCCAGGCTGCCGGACCCGGTAGGTGACGGGCCCGACCTTCTCGGCGACCGTGAAGGGACCCTGCCAGGTGGCCAAGAATTTACAGGCGGCGGTCGGGACCAGGACCAAGACATGGTCCCCGCGCTGGAACTCTCTGGGTTGGGCGGCCCGGTCGTAGTGCCTCCGTTGGGCCTGCTGGGCTTTGGCCAGGTGCTCCCGGACAATGGGCATCACGCGGTCGATCCTGTCGCGCATCTGCCGCACGTGTTCGATCGTGGAACGGTGTACCCCCGGTTGTTGCTCCCAGGCCTCCTTGGCCACGTCGAGCAGTCCGCGGGGTTGCCGGCCGAAGAGGAGCTCAAACGGGGTGAAGCCGGTGGACGCTTGGGGGACTTCCCGGATGCCAAAGAGGACGTAGGGCAGCATCTTGTCCCAGTCCCGCGGGTCTTCGGCGGCCACCCGCCGCAGCATCTGCTTGAGCGTCTGGTTGAACCGCTCGACGAGGCCGTCGGTCTGGGGGTGGTACACCGTTGTGCGGAGCTGTTGGACCTTCAGGAGCCTGCAGAGATCTGCCATCATCCGGGACATGAACGGGGTGCCCTGGTCAGTCAGAATCTGGGCGGGGATGCCCACCCGGCTACACAGAAGGAAGAGCTCCTGGGCGATGGCCTTGGTGGTGGCTTTCCGGAGGGGAATGGCCTCTGGGTAGCGGGTGGCATAGTCCACGATGACGAGGATGTGTTCGAACCCCCGGGCGGACTTCGGCAGCGGTCCCACCAGATCCATTCCGATTCGCTCGAAGGGCACCTCTATGATGGGCAGCGGAATCAGCGGGCTGGGGGGAGGAACTCGTGGCGATGTCCGCTGGCAGGTGGGGCAGGCTTGGCAGAAGCGCTTCACCTCGGCCTCCAGGCCGGGCCAGTGGAAGCGATCTCGAATCCGTTGGATGGTGTTCTGAGCCCCGAGGTGGCCTGCCATGGGGTGTGCGTGGGCGATCTCCATCACTGCCTCGGTCTTGCTGCGGGGCACGACGAGCAGGTGTTTTTCCTCCCCCCTTCGCTGAGCGACACAGTAGAGCAGGCCTTGTTCAATTCTGAAGTGGGGCGTAGGGTGCGGCGCGGGTTGTAGGTCCTTCCCCTCCGCGACCCGTACCTGAGCCCAGCAGTGCTTCAGACGGTCGTCCTCGTGCTGCTCGCGGGCGAACGCCCCGGCCCCCGAGACCTGCTGGAAGAGATCATAGAATAGGTTAGCAGCTTGGGGGGTGGACTCACCGTCTCGGGGGCTGTCCGAAGCCAGCAGCACAGGACGCCGTCTGGGTCTCCGCGCGGTCCGGCGCTTTGGGCGGCTCCCGGGCTGGCTGACAGGCTGAGTGGCGGCGGTGAGGAGACGGTCGAACCCCGGCCAGTCCCTTCCGAGCAACACGGGGACCGGCAGATCCTTGACGATCCCGACTTCGATGGCCCAGGTGCCCGGGGCGGCCTCGATGGACACGCGACGTGCGGGGACTTCTCGGGTATCGCCGTGCACACACACAATGGGGACGGAGGTCTTCGAATCTCCTCGCGGCGGCAGGATTGCCGCCTGTACGAGGCTGATGGCGCTGCCGGAGTCCAGGAGAGCCAGGAAGGGACGGCCGTTAATCTTCACCTCCGCCCGCGGCGCGTTCTCTGTGTGCACGGCGCAGCCTGCCAGCCATGCTCGTCCAGGGGATCGCGGGGCTTCGGTGGGCATGGGCTCGTCCGGAGGCCCGGGAACCGCCGGCCTGCCTACTGGTCGCGAGGTACCCTCCGGCGTGCGTCGCTCCTGGACCACCCTTCGGGGAAAAGGCGACGCTCGCTCCCCGACCTCCCGGTGGAAGGTGGCATCCGCCAGCTCAATAGCCTCGACCAGCTCATCCTTGGTGGTGGGCTTCCGCATCCCCACGGCTTGACGGAGGTGGCGCGGGAGCGCGTGCAGGAGGCGGTCAATGACGACGCGCTCCGCTACCTGGATGGCGGTGGAACCCTCGGCCAGCAACCAGTGTTGTGCCAGACGGGAGAGATCCGCGGCTTGGAGTCTGGGCGGGCGCCGTGGGTCATAGGACCAGTCATGGAAGAGTTGTGCAGCGCTGATCGCGGATAGCCCGACACGGCCCAGGATCTCTTTCTTTAGCACCGCATACGAAGTGCTTTGCGCAGGGGGAAGCGCGAAGTACGCCCGCTGCGCATCCCCGGTCAACAGCGGGGCGACGATGCGAGCCCACTCATCCTCTGGCCACGCCTCGCGGGTAGCGATGGTCTCAAACATCTCCAGGTATATGGCGACATCGTCGTGCTCGGTCATCCGTGGCATGAGTTGGGTTGCTTGGGCGCGAGGGTCAGGCAGCGGAGCGCGTTGGGCCGCGGCCGCCCGTAGTGTGAGCAGCTCCCGCTCGGTAGTGTCTTGTCGAGAGGCCATATGCTCCATAATTTGCTGCTGGCGGATGCTCACCTCGGTGAGGTGTTTCAACAGTTCGTCCATCGTTGCAGGGAGGAGCGCCACCTGGGGAAACAGAGGGAAAAAACCAATAAGTGTGGGGAAAAAATAAATCCAGGGAAAAAGTCTCGGGGAAACGGGAACCACTCCACGTGAACCTGATGTCGGTACTTCTTCACACTCTTGCCCGCATTCTCCACCAGTGTGACGGGGTGAAGAAGTACACGACACAGGAGGGCAGGTGAATTTCCCCGAAGGGTGGATTTATTGAACAAAGTGAAAGTGAAAGTGCGTTGAGTGCGGTGCTCCGTGCTCGGTGTGGTCTCTTCTTGCGTCCTCGGTGCTCGCGGTGATCTGGATCCGTGCTCAGAGTGAGTGCTGGCCGTCACACGCTGCTCTCTGGAGGGAGAATGGAGACAACAGTTAGCCGAGTCTTCTGGAGACATCTCTCACCTCTTTGGGCGGCGGGCAGGCTTATAAAGCCGCCCGCTGATGAGTTGCAGCTGTGACGGCTCAGCCTGTGATGAGCGGGTGCAGGTGTTCCCGCCTTGTTTCCAGGGCGACGCTGATGAGCGCTCGGGACACTTGTCACAGGTGCTAGAGCTCATATTACACACTTTCAAAAATTAATTTATACCCCCCCCCCCACCCCCCCACAAAAAAAATCAAAAAGCATCCCTTTTTTTGGTATTACTGCACTGTATGTGTGTATGGGAAACTTTTCAATTTGGGTAGGCCAAATCCAGGCGGAAATGGCAACAGAGTAATTTAGTGTAAATACATTACTTTGTATAAAACAAATACAAGTGATGCATATCTCCAGTAGAGACTCTAAGCTTTCAAACACCAGCAGCCATATTACCCTGTAGCCTAAGACTGGTTTCCCACTGAAGCTAAGCAGGGGTGAGCCTGGTCAGTACCTGGATGGGAGACCAACTGGGAAAACCAGGTAGCTGCTGGTAGAGGTGTTAGTGAGGCCAGCAGGGGGCGCTCACCCTGTGGTCTGTGTGGGTCCTAACACCCCAGTATAGTGATGGGGACACTATACTGACAAAGAGCACCGTCTTTCAGATGAGATGTTAAACCGATGTCCTGACTCTCTGTGGTCATTAAAAATCCCAGGATGTCTTTCGGAAAAAGAGTAGGGGTGTAACCCCGGCATCCTGGCCAAATTTGCCCATTGGCCCCTGTCCATCATGGCCTCCTAATAATCCCCATATCCTGATTGGCTTCATCACTCGGTCTCCTCTCCACCAATCAGCTGGTGTGTGGTGAGCGTTCTGGCGCAATATGGCTGCCGTCGCATCATCCAGGTGGATGCTGCACATTGGTGGTGGTTGAGGAGATTCCCCCCCTTCAATGTAAAGAGCTTTGAGTGCCTTGAAAAGCGCTATATAAATTGAACGCATTATTATTATTATTAAATGGTACCACATATGACATCATAGCTCCTTCACAGACATTTAAAATTGAAAGTATATATATATATATATATAATGATGTAATTAACAATGTAACCCTGTACAGGGTCCGCAGAGTTTAAATAGCACTATAATGACTAGAAAAACAGATTATTTCAAACAACTTGCTTTGATATGTGCAAGGCAAAGTAATAGCTGTCATTTTCTGTAGGCTTTTGGTTTCTTTTTTTACAGAGCACTGTATACACAATTGGGTTGATCAACATGACGTATGAATTTATGGCCATGTTGTAAGAAATCATTTCTTTGTTGTGGCTATGATTGAACTAAAACCGGAAATTATTTCTTTTCTTTGTGAAAACTGTCATGTTTGAGGGGCTCCCTTTTACATAAATTACATTTTCTGCTACTTTACAACATTCACTTTTAGCAGTCTTTATCTCTACACATTTTTGTCTAATCAGATGCACTCTAGAAAAAGAATACCTCACCCCTAATACAACCTGCTGCTAACTAGTCTCAGCCTCAGGCGTCACGCTAAACGTCCGATGCATACGGCACACAAGCACTTGAGGATTTTTGAAGGCGTCATCTGGTTGAATGCTATAGTTTCCGGAAGGTTCTGTGTTGTGTGCCTCAATGGTCTGCCTGGAAACAAAGCAGCTGTGATGTTTAGCCAGTGGTCCATGGGCATGATGTCTAGGCTAAAACTAGTCAGTAGTCAGCCGGCAGGTGGTATTAAGGGGTGGGGCACTCATCGACAAGGATGTTGATCCAGGAACATGTTTTATCTTGGTGAAATCAGAAGGTCTGGACTCCATGACAGCTTCAATTGGCCAAGGACTACAAGAGGCCATCTGACTGACATGATGAGCGACCAATCACAGATTGTTTAGTTCAGCATCATGTTTAGGTGAGTGGAAATGTAAAGTCGATGACCCTACAATACAGATACAATAATTCAATACAGTGTAAAACCCTTGGATGTGTTTTAAAGAGTCTATGTCGGGAAATTTAAATACTTTTGACAGACCGGCGTTTTGTTAATCTTGGTAAGCACATTATCACAGTTGTAAACACAGCGGATTTCTTCTTCCATGGGGGGGTTTGGCGGGACATCAACATCCTTGTTGATCCTGGAACAACATTCCAATCAACCAATCAGAATTGAGGGACAAGATTATAGTTTATGTCAAGTTTAGGCTTACAACCAGGGTTTGGTGCTTCTACATCAGTGTTATTTAACTAGCATTTCCCTCTGATTTAGGGATAAGTTATGGATAGGGTTAGATAGGGATATGGACAAAGTTTTCAGACAGCAATGTTGTTCCAAGATCAACAAAACTTGGCAAAATCACGGTGAACCTGGACTAGTAGCTGACTTGCAAGTAGCCAATACCAAGCAGCATTGTAATTCCCCATCCAAACTTCTTGTTTCAGTAGGAAATCATCAACATAGGAAAGATTTCATTATATTAACTAAATGCATTTAGAATGCTTTTAAGCTGTAGTATGCATTAGTATGCATTTTGCCAGTAATATACTTATAAAAAGGCATATAGAGCTGAATATGAGCCTGCATATATAAGTATGTCTATACTAGCAGAGCCTGCACTCAGCCCATTAACACAGCTCTGTGTTCTCTCATTTCATCTTGCCACACATCTCTTGTACACACAGACGCAGACACTCACTGTTTGTCCTGTGGGGTGTGACGCAGACTTGCATCTGTCCCCTCATGGACTTCAGAAAAAATTGTTTTAGTGAAGTCCCTAGAGCTCTTCGGCTTCTTAAGATGAAAGCGCAGCACTCCTGAGAGGAATGTCAGATGCAGAGCTGATTTTATTAGCATCAGTATGTGCAACACTCTTGGTGTGTTGGATGTCAGGTTATTTGAGGGTGGTTAACATGGCATAACTGACCCCATATGCAAAACTGCATATCTTCATAAGGTCATCAACATAAAGTTTGTGTACAGGCCATAAAGTACAGTAATGTGTAGAACGTAAAAATCTGTTTAGTTTCAAGGCATGAATGACGAAATGACAATGCAACATAAGCTGGAAAAAGCTGTAAAGATTTTATATATACTCGCAATACCTAGAATTTAATTATAACAATAACTTTGCTTTGTTCGTGGGCGATGCATCCTTAGCCAACATAAATTAGATGTGCAATATGTGCTAATTCATACTGGTGCCTTATGCAAAAGCATGGAGTTGTTATCACAGCAAGATTTTGTAACTGGGCCATTTGCATTTTAATAGTGTAAAAAACTAACATAAATCTCCAAAATCTGCTGTTTACTGCCTTATCAGGCAGCATCCTAACTGTATCATCATAAATGACTGATTCGAAACACATTAGATATACTCAACTCAATACTTCCCCCCATCTGATCTCACAGTGTATTTTGGGTTCAACTAAAAGAAACCATCTTATAAGGCAAAAATAGTTATGTTACTTTTCAGAGTATACTTAGTGCTTTGAAAGCTCGTACCTTAAAATGATGTCAACCCTTAAAAAATGTGTACACTTAAATCAACAAGTATACTTAAGCAAAGTTCAAGTATATTTTAGGAATATAGTAAGTATACTATAGCCTGCTGTCATCATACCCAGATTCTAGTCAGGCGTGGTGGGCGGGGCTAAGTTAGGCCGACATCCAGGCTAAGTATAATCAATGAACTAGAAGTATACTTGTAAGTGTTCTGTTTTAATACTATTTGGGACTAAATTGGTCCACTTTTTAGGGTACAAAAGAATACTTTTAAGTAACAGTATTAAACTTTTTAGTACACATCTAGTTTACAACTAGGTTTTTATTTAGAACTGCAACTTTTCTACAAGTGAGCTTATAGGTATGCCGATAGTTTACTATATAGTCAAATAGTTATAGCACTTTTTTAATTTATGAAAGTACACTGAATTATAGTAACCTTCTAGTTTAGTGGTTAGTTTTATACTGCAAATATGCTTGTAAGCTTTCTTACAAACATAACATATGTTATTATTTAGATATTATTTTTGCATTTTAAGTTTACTACTATGTTCCTATTTATTCCCCCAATCCCCCCAATGTTTGATGATGTGTTATTTGCCATTTGCATAAGCAATCTTCTATCACTTGTTTCAGCTTCTTCTTCTGTGTTTTAATTCAGAGATTCTATACTAGAAGATACGTAATAGTGCCACCATATCTGCCATCTACAGTATCTGTCTTTTCTGTCAGTAAAGTCAAGTACTTAAGTGCACTTTTAGATCTATTTCTGAGAAGTATGTAAAAAGTACACTGAAAGTATACTTTCTTGTTTTTATTCTAATAGCACACTTTAATTTTTTCCCCTTTTGCTACAAGAGTAGGCAGCTTTTTAGGATTTTAGGAGCTAAAATGTCTATAAATGTAATTTCCTACTAAATGTTTGGTCTATTTCAATCATGTAGAATTCTTGATCCTTCAGGTGAGTAACAGGGTTTTGAATGGTAGCAAAAGTATGAGTCTAAAGGGCTAGAGTAGAGTTGTGTGTGTGTGTTGCTTAAGCATCTCCAGTAATAAGAGCCAAGGGGGGTTCATATGTTGCTGCTCTGAGTGTGAGGTGTGACAGCCAGGTCTCATGAATAGTGATGCTAGACAGCTGCTCATTAACAGGAAGCCTGTCAACCAACAGACTGGAACTGCCAACACACACGCAATGCATAAACTCCCACAAAAAACACACACACAATCTGTTCGCAATCCCTTCATCTCCCTTACCTGTGGTATCTCCTGAGATGGATCCAGGCTCCTTGACTTTGAACTGACCCTGGAATGAGATCGACTGAGCCTTCATTCTCAGTGCTCTGCATGTTCTCATCTCAGTGTAGAGTGCATTACCTCTCAATCTGAAAAATACTCTCTGAGACTCAAGTGTTCGTTTATTCATGACCAAGCCCAAATGACTCATAGTGTTAGAGAACAGCATACACACTTAGACCTCAGGCATGAAGAAAGAACCAATAGGTCCTCGCATGAACAGCGCTGACAGAAATGTTCTATTGTTGGTTTATTGACTGAGACATCCACAGCATAATTACAGTTCAATTTGATCCCTAGGGCCTTTTTTCACACTGCACACATAAGCGTGCATATTTATTTTGAAGCCTATACTGCTTATGTGAGCTGTGCTGTATAGAAGAAGTAGAGGTGTACACAATCTTTTGGAAAATATATGCAATATAAAATAACAGAGCAAGCCACTGACCACAAGTAATAACACACACACAAACATTCCATTTCTGTAAATCTATTGAGCAGTTTATTGCTGAACTGTTGTGTCAATTACCATTTATATATATATGCGAAAGTATTCGGCCCCCTTGAACTTTGGGATCTTTTGCCACATTTCAGGCTTCAAACATAAAGATATAAAACTGAAATTTTGTGTGAAGAATCAACAACAAGCGGGACACAATCATGAAGTGGAATGAAATTGATTGGATATTTCAAACTTTTTTAACAAATCAAAAACTGAAAAATTGGACGTGCAAAATTATTTGGCCCCTTTACTTTCAGTGCAGCAAACTCTCTCCAGAAGTTCAGTGAGGATCTCTGAATGATCCAATGTTGACCTAAATGACTAATGATGATAAATAGAATCCACCTGTGTGTAATCAAGTCTCCGTATAAATGCACCTGCACTGTGATAATCTTAGAGGTCCGTTTAAAGCGCAGAGAGCATCATGAAGACAGCACACCAGGCAGGTCCGAGATACTGTTGGGGAGAAGTTTAAAGCCGGATTTGGATACAAAAAGATTTCCAAAGCTTTAAACATCCCGAGGAGCACTGTGCAAGCGATAATATTGAAATGGAAGGAGTATCAGACCACTGCAAATCTACCAAGACCTGGCCGTCCCTCTAAACTTTCAGCTCATACAAGGAGAAGACTGATCAGAAATGCAGCCAAGAGGCCCATGATCACTCTGGATGAACTGCAGAGATCTACAGCTGAGGTGGGAGACTCTGTCCATAGGACAACAATCAGTCGTATACTGCACAAATCTGGCCTTTATGGAAGAGTGGCAAGAAGAAAGCCATTTCTTAAAGATATCCATAAAAAGTGTTGTTTAAAGTTTGCCACAGGCCACCTGGGAGACACACCAAACATGTGGAAGAAGGTGCTCTGGTCAAATGAAACCAAAATGCTCTGGTCAAATGAAAATTTTTTGGCAACAATGCAAAACGTTATGTTTGGCGTAAAAGCAACACAGCTCATTACCCTGAACACACACCCCACTGTCAAACATGGTGATGATGATTAAAATTGATGGGAAGATGGATGAAGCCAAATACAGGACCATTCTGGAAGAAAACCTGATGGAGTCTGCAAAAGACCTGAGACTGGGACGGAGATTTGTCTTCCAACAAGACAATGATCCAAAACATAAAGCAAAATCTACAATGGAATGGTTCAAAAATAACCATATTCAGGTGTTAGAATGGCCAAGTCCAAGTCCAGACCTGAATCCAATCGAGAATCTGTGGAAAGAACTGAAAACTGCTGTTCACGAACGCATTCCATCCAATCTCACTGAGCTCGAGCTGTTCTGCAAGGAGGAATGGGCAAAAATTTCAGTCTCTCGATGCGCAAAACTGATAGAGACATACCCCAAGCGACTTACAACTGTAATCGCAGCAAAAGGTGACTACAAAGTATTAACTTAAGGGGGCCGAATCATTTTGCATGCCCAATTTTTCAGTTTTTGATTTGTTAAAAAAGTTTGAAATATCCAATAAATTTCGTTCCACTTCATGATTGTGTCCCACTTGTTGTTGATTCTTCACAAAAAAAAATACAGTTTCATATCATTATGTTTGAAGCCTGAAATGTGGCAAAAGGTTGCAAAGTTCAAGGGGGCCGAATTCTTTCACAAGGCACTGTATTAATATATTGTAGCTAATTTTGTGATACAACGATCTTAGCATTTCATTTGGCTGTATATATATATATATATATATATATATATATATATATATATATATATATATATATATATATATATATATATATATATATATATATAATAAATAAATAATTAATTCATATTATTACTTAATAAATAAAGAATAATATGAATTCATAGTCATAATTCATACATTTACTTAAATAATATTTTTAATTGTCATTGACCTTGATATCACTTTAACAATTTGTCATTGTTGGGAAATTCATCTTTATGTCCATCTCTTATATAACCAGAAAGGAGTTTCTCAGAGAAAATTGTTTAAAGTTATCATCATCAACAGTGCATAATATCATCCAAAGATTCAGAGAATCTGGAACAATCTCTGTGCATAAGGGTCAAGGCTGGAAAACCATACTAGATGCCTGTGATCTTTGGGTGCTTAGACGGCACTGCATCACATACATGGAAATCACAACATGGGCTCAGGAATACTTCCAGAAAACATTGTGGCTGAACACAACCCACTGTGCCATTCACTGTTGCCGGCTAAAACTCTATAGGTCAAAAAAGAAGCCATATCTAAACATGATCCAGTATCGCAGGTGGTTTTTCCTGGCCAAGGCTCATTTAAAATGGAATATGGCAAAGTGGAAAACTGCTCCCATCCAGACGTCATCTCTTTCAGGGAAGACCTTGCATTTTCCAACATGACAATGCCAGACCACATACTGCATCAATTACAACATCATGGCTGTGTAGAAGAATGATCTGGGTCCTGAAATGGCCAGCCTGCAGTCCAGATCGTTCACCCATAGAAAACATTTAGCGCATCATAAAGAGGAAGATGCGACAAAGAAGACCTAAGACAGCTGAGCAACTAGAAGCCTGTATTAGAAAAGAATGGGATAACATTCCTATTCCTAAACTTGAGCAACTTGTCTCATCAGTCCCCAGACGTTTGCAGACTGTTATAAAAAGAAGAGGGGATGCCACACAGTGGTAAACATGGCCTTGTCCCAACTTTTTGTGAGATGTGCTGATGCCATGAAATTGTGTTGGTGTGGGTGGGTGGGGGGGGGGGGGATCTTTTCTTTCACTCTCTCTTACTTTTTCAGTTTGTACAGTTAACTCTCGCTATCTCTCTCGGTCACACACAGATGCTTAGAAAATGGGCCTTTTTCTCAGATTGATTGTAGTCAGTGACAGAAGAGTGAGGCAAACGGCCTCTTTGACCGGACCTGGCCGTCAAATAATACAGATATGAACGTCAGCGAAATAATTGAAGAAGGTGTTTTATATGTAGAAGACAGAGAGGGATGAAGTGGAATTGAATCTCAAAGAAAATGAGAAGGGGGAGCGAATCTCAGGAGACAGGCGCACAAAAGCTCCGCCATGTTTGAAGAAAATAGAGGATAATTAGAGTGGTCAGTACCTTCCCCAGACTGGAACACTTCTGTCTCTTTCTCACACAAACACACACACATATACACACGCATGCACACACGCACGCACACCCAGCAGAAGATAGCACATTCTACACACGCTGACAGGCATAAATCACTTGGCTTTTGAAGCTCCCGTGAGTGGTTTATGAAAGTCTACAGTGAATACATATCACTCTGAGGAATAGGCATAAGATCGCTCTGCGCAAAAAATAAAATAAAATTAAATCTCTTTCACATATCCCTTTAACTTCAAGGAGACCAATTTTAGCCAATTTTCCTAAAACAGGGAAGCTCACTCATTTACATCTCCCCTAGTTCAGCTGTTGTGAGAGCTAAAATGGTCTCTTCCTATAGTTCCTCCATCACAATTGAAGGGTAAAGAGAGCCTCATGCTGGCACCCAGTCTAGAATGAAAGAAAACATTCTGTCTTCAGATCGCCTATTGATCCCAACACCAGTCCCCACCGGCCTGTCCACATGACAGTAACTAGTCTCCATGACAACAGCATTTCAGATGCAGAATCTTGTTGGTTCTACCTGTGAGAATAAAAAAAAAGAAGAAGAAAACGCACCTATTTAGCATATATGCCCACTCGAGGGGGTGATAGCCTCTGGAACAAATTACCATTTTATGGACAATGTTTCATCCCAGAACCTTTCTAAATGTACAATACCTGTCAAAAGTTTGGGGTCAGTAAGAATTTTTGTAATTATTATTTTTGTTTAGCAAAGACACATTCAATTGATCATTAGTGACAGTAAAGACTTTATAATGTAACAAAAGATTTCCGTTTCAAGTAAATACTTTTGTTTTTAAACTTTCTATTTATCAAACAATCCTAGAAAAAAAGGTTTCCCGAAAAATACGAAGCAGCACAAATAATTCATAATTAATGGTGTCACAAGGTTCACATTATTCATTTCATGAATGAAAATTGTGAAAAAAATGCTCTTTAATGGTTCTTTGCAGCAAATCATCTTTTTCTTATCAAGATTTTTTTTTTTTCAGTTGGCTTTATGGTTCTCTGTATATTGCAAAGGTTCTTCATATTAGCCTACTTTATACACAAAAGTTACCGTAGGACACAGTTCTTTTGTAAAAGCTTTTTAATTTAAAGGCTTTAGTCTTGTAAACACAAGAACACTCTAAAAAATGCTGGGTTAAAAACAACCCAAGTTGGGTTGAAAATGCACCAACCCAACAATTGGGTTGTTTTAACCCAATGGTTGAGTTGTTCTTACCCAGCAATTGGGTTGTCTTAAGCAACATTTAACTCAACCATTGGGTTAAAACAACCCAATTGTTGGGTTGGTGCATTTTCAACCCAACTTGGGTTGTTTTTAACCCAGCATTTTTTAGAGTGTAGACTTGTGTAGTTCTAGAAAAATCATTACATTAGCACTAAAATTTTATGGGTTATTTATTTTTACCAAGACTGCTGGGTTTTGCCTGTTTGGTCATTTTGTTGGGTTATTTTCTCCATGTTGGTTTTAACCAACAACCCACTGCTAGGTTAAATTTCACTGACAGTAAATGATGCACTTCTTCGGAAACTACCTAGCCTGCTAGGTTATAGTAAGCCACTGCTGTTTGCGCCGCTAACATTAGGTGTTGCAGACAGAAGTCATTGAAGTAGGGTCTATCATAAAGGGTTACTTCAGCGATTTAGCATATGGCTTTGTATCAGTAGAAACCTGGGAGTATATTTGAATGATCATGCTTCCCGCCTCCATATTCCCTGAGATGAGAGATTTTATTTCTGGATTTTTGGGGGGGGATTTTTTTGGCTAGAGGCTAAATACTACAGCCAGTAGACTAGAAGGAGCTATTGTTTTCCGCATGTTTTCATGTTTTACTCGCAGCTGCATGCATTCATGTAAACGGAGCAGCCGGCGGAGCAAAGTGAGTGTTTCAACTTTTCACATGAGCTTCTATGTAAACGCGCCAGACTGAACACACGCTGTGAATGTATGCCGCGGATGTGCTTACCTCAGCTCTTGTGATAAATATAATCTGACTCCTGCTGCTTTTGTGCCGTGACTCTCATTTGGCTCACTCACATTATATTGAACAGACACATTTTAATTGTAATTTCTGTTCTCTAACTGAACTGATTTTATGAAAATGAACATGGTGGGAAAGTGATCCAGTTATCCAGTAGCAGTGGCTTTGGGAGTGGCCTCGTAGGGCAGCGAAGCATTCTGGGAATTGTTGTCTTTCATCCCCATGAGACAAAAATACATTTTCTGTCTTTTCTCAGTATAGAAAGCACCAAATTCAAAAATAATTTCACATTTCTACTACATTAATGACCTAGTTTAAATACAGATTCATGTTCCCAGTGCTGAAGTACCCCTTTAATGCTAAATCACTGAAGTAACCCTTTAAGTGAGTGTCACGGTAACCAATGGCCACAACCAAAATCATCTGTAACTGCTGTACTTATGCTGCCTTCACGTGCTATAGGAATTATCGTAAATACAAGTTTGCTATAGGTAAATGTTACATGTGAACTTCATCTGATGTTGCGTTTACCACTGGGAAGTTTGTAAATAATTTAGATTCCCAAATTCCCGAGATGGGAGAACTACTGCTGTGACAGGTATGGTTATTAGTCTTGTGTATTTATTGTGTTCATTGTGTGTAAAATTTGAATGGCTTTAATGTTTAGGGGGTTCAGTGCATGTGAAACTACATATAATTTAGCTTTTAATAAAAAAAAATTCAATAAATAGACAAGAATAGCTAAACCTGGTGTCCTCCATGATTCCTGTTTATTCCAGCAACAAAGCACTTGAATGCGATGTGCTCATAATCGTGACTTCTGAAGTGGGAATTACCACATTTCGATAGCATGTGCAGGCAGCATTACAGTGTGGACAACCACTTGAATGGGAGCAACAATTGTGCCACGCGTGACAGAAGATGAGACTGTAATGTCCGACAGAGGAGACATAAAACTGTTTTTCTTTAATATTACAAAGGTGAATATTAACAGACCGTACTGAATAGAATACTGATTCAGCTCTCTTTTTCCCACAGACGAGAAGCACACTGAGTATTGCTTCTGTCAATTTCTGTTTTATGTTTTTGGCATCACAATTATTTGATTTAGTCTGTTTAATGTCCTTTCATTTCCATTTATAACCAACAGGCTATATATAGCCTAACTAAATAATTTATGCCTAAATTAAATATATGCAATAATAAATGAAAATAATAACCATTTATGAGGTCAAATTAGCCCAGAAGTTAGGTTAAAGTGTGCAATGTGTTCTGTCCAATATTTACCCAGCACTTTTGGATTGGTTTTAACCCAGCTATTTTTGAAGTCATTTTATGCTTTTGCTCATTGTTATGTTTTTATTTTATTTTTTATATACATTAACCATTTCTTTGAAATGTTAAAACATTTGTATATGAAGATTACAGTAACTAAGGTTAATAGCAGTTCCTATAGAGGAACCATTGGCAGCCCACTTGGGTTCTTTAAAGCATTTGTAGTTTTCTACCAGTTAGAACTCTTGTGGCATCAGGCTACAAAACTGCTCCTGCAGCCTCTATTTTTGAGTGTCAATTGATGCCCTCTGCTGATCTCAATTCAGGCATTTGATGACAGAGGGACAGTGTGTGTGGAAATAAGTCCTCCATCTCAGCCCTCCCCTTCTCCACCTGGCCTAAATCCCTCAGTATCGATTATCCAGGAAGTGCAAGTAAGAGAAGATAAATATGAAGTCAGTGGCCATGAACGCTCCCCTCACTCACGACGACCACATTTTCCTGCACTTACAGCCTCCTGCTGCTCTGTGCTTTTACTAACCTTGATTCAAGGAGAAGCCGTCAGGATGTCCTCCACTGGACGAGCCCTTTCTCAAACCCTACAGTGTAAGACCCTGAGCAGAAGGTTGATCAGCAGTCACCGAACCACACAGCGCTCAATTCGCAAGGTAAATAACGGCTGATAGCCCGCTGCGCTGAGGGCACTGAACCGACACACTTGCTCTTTCCCTCTTTCTCTTCCTCTTGCTGATTTCTCAAACTCGTATCTGTATCAGGAACAGCAAACTGAAAAGGCAAATTGCTTTGTCACACCCAGACATGCTTGACTACACTGAATAATTGCACTGCAGTGCTAAAAAAGAGCTGTTTTTCCTTTTATCTAATGAAGCCCTTACGGGGAGGGGAGGTGGGTTTGTGTATAAAAAAATATTGGTGTCTTGTGGGAGCGAGAGATGTAATGATAACATCTGTACATTATAATTTGTTGATCGCTCAGCTCTACATACAGCCCGCTCTATGTCCAGCTGCACTGGTTCAGTAATGCCGGAGGGAATAACAGACAGCACTGGTCTTCACACAACAAGCCCTAAGATTTGCTGACACTTCATTATACACACTGATACCTGCAGGGCTGCTGAGAGAAAGATAGGCTGAGCGAGAAAGAGAAAGTGAAAGAGAGATTATGCCAGAGCCAAGGGTTCAATCAGACCACTGTGGCTTCTTGGCCAGAGGTGACTGTCGAGCATTCACTCTTAAATATAGAGAGGAAGATGTCAAAAGAAAAGAAACACAGAAGGGAGAATGATGGCGAGGGATTGCATGCAATCTACTTGCTGATTACTTATGGTAGGATCACATTTATAAATGTAAATTAATATTCAAACGTATTCAATTAGTGAGCTACAGGAATGAAGTTAATAACCCTTAAGAAACACTTACAGAAACAGAAGCTGTTGTGTATGAGCAGATAAAAGCTGGGTTTGCTAATTATTTTAATGTATGAAAGTGTTCTACAGGGCGCATCTGTTCATTTTATGGTTTTAAAGTTGCAACTGCTTAGAGCTAGCCTGACGTGGTCATACTCAATTCTAGTCAGAATATGTCAGTCTGATACTGCTCCATTGGGCTGTGATTATGGGATGTGTTTCAACCGAGCCAAGAAAGACCTTAATTGGATAGACTTAGAACCAATCAGAGCAATGGAGTGACGCATAACGTTAGTTGTCAAATGTCAACAGAACTTAACGACAGTGTTGCCAAGTCTGCGTTTTTTCCGCGGGTTGTTTTCCATGTCCGTGGGTTTAGGGTTTAAGCGGCCTCAATTATGTGATATATAGACCCAGTAATGCGCATTTTAGCAGGCAACCTTGCCAAAAAAACAAAAAAAAACAAACGCCTTCTTTTTTTTACCGGAGGACCCCCCCACAGTTTCCATGAAAGTTATGTGTCGAAGTAATATCCACATGGATGGCAGGACCCAAGGTTTCCCTAGCAGAAAATTGCCCAAAGCATCACACTGTCTCTGCCGGCTTGCCTTCTTCCCATAGTGCATGGTGCCATGTGTTCCTGAGCTAAGCGCACCCTGCCATCCAGGCCAGACCTTCTTCCATTGCTCCGAGGTCCAGTGTTCTGATACTCACCTGTCCACTGTTGCCTCTTTTGGAAGTGGACAGGGGTCAGCAAGGGCACTCTGACTGGTCTTTCGGCTATGCAGCCCCATATGCAACAAACTGCAATGCGCTGTGTATTTTGACACCTTTCTATCAGAACCAGCATTAACTTCTTGCCATCGCTCCCCAAGTGAGTCAATGAGCCTTGGACGCCCATGACCCTGTCACTGGCTCACCACTGTTCCCTCCTTGGAGCACTTTTGATAGATTCTGACCACGGCAGACCGGGAACACCCCACAAGATCTGCAGTTTTGGAGATGCTCTGACCCAGTCATCTAGCCATCACAATTTGGCCCTTGTCAAACTCACTCAAATCCTTACGCTTGTATTTTTTCTGCTTCTAACACATCAACTTTGAGGACAAAATGTTCACTTGTCTAATATATCCCACCCACTAACAGGTGCCACGAAGAAGAGATTATCAGTGTTATTCACTTCACCTATCATAATGTTATGCCTGATTTGTGTATATAATTAAGCATATTATTTGGTAGCACTTTATTTTAATGCCATTGTTACATTACATGTACAGTATTTCCTATAGAAATAACAGTTACATATGCATAATTACAAGCAACTTACACTAAAATAAACCTCAATCCTTACTGTAAATCTGTTGTTACTTGAGGCAAGGAAGCGACTTCTAAAAAAACGCTGTTGAAAAATTAAATCAACACCTAAACAATTTGTGAATATTTTCTAGTGTGTTCTCTGTGTGTGTGCTGAAAATAAATCGTGGGACCCACTTTATATAGGTGCCCTTAAAGGGGTACTTCAGTGCTGGGAAGATGAATCTGTATTTAAACTGGGTCATTAATGTAGTAGAAATGTGAAATTATTTTTGAATTTGGTGCCTTCTAGACTGAGAAAAGACAGAAAATGTATTTTTGTCTCATGGCGATGAAAGACTACAATTCCCAGAATGCTTCGCTGCCCTGTGAGGCCATTCCCAAAGCCACCAACTTGATTACTGTGACTGAGTTGGAGAAGACACTACAATTAAAAACTGAACGTGTGTGTTCAATATAATGAGTGAGTCACCGCGCGAGTGTCACAGCACTGAGCACTAACTGCCGGAGTCAGATAAATGAGCTCTCGTGATGAGAGCTGAGGTAATCGCGACTACACTCGCGGCATACATTCACAATGCGAGCTCAGTCTGGCGCGTTTCAGTTCATGCCTTTGCAAGCCTTTAAAAGACTTGCATTGCTCACCATAGCTCTGTTTAAATGAGTGCCTGTAGCTGCGAGCTGAGCTCTGAGTGTGATCTCCATCCCCCATGCGCGGGTTCAAAACATGCGGAAATAGCTCCCTCTGCTGGCTGTAGTCTTTATCCTTTGACCAAACATTTGGCCAGACATTCCAAATATCGTCAATTTGCATCATAGGAGGAATTTTTCCAGAAATAAAATGCATAAATATCTTGTCTCAGGGGGATATGAGGGGGGAAAGCACAATCATTTGAATATACTCCAGGGTTTCTACTGATACAAAGCCATATACTATTTGCTGAAGTAACCCTTTAACTACTATGCACTAACCTTTAAATTAATAATTTGTTACAATGCACTTATTGTGTACATACATGTTTTTACATTGTAATTACATTTTAAAAAGCACCTGCATGTAATTACATCTGTAATGATACCATTACACTGTTGACTCTTCCCTTACACCTAACCTAACCCTAAAACTTACACACACCACCACACCTGTCCCTAACAAAAGTGTTTTGCAATACAATATGAACACAATAAGTACATGTACTCATTTTTCTATGCAAGTACATAGTAGATAAGGACATCTATATAAAATGGGACCAAATTGGGCCTGTACATAGTCCTAGCTTTGTAAATAGGAGAAAACCCCCCGATGTGGATCGGACTGAACACGACAGCACTCTTGTAGCCAGTCAACAATAGGGCCATATACATTCGGGGAGGAGGAGAGAGAGTGAGCAGCTGCTATTTGCATGTGTGTTGCATAGTTACTGCTGTTTGTCATTTTGGGTGCAGAGCAATGAAGGTAGGGGTGTGTTTGTTCGGGTGACAGTTTCAAATATCTGTGTCTCCAAAATTGCTAACTGCAATTTTAAGTAAGGGATAATATTCATCCAGTCAGTTGTTATCACAAAAAATCCTGACAGAAGGGGTTTATTCTGCAATAACCAGCTTGATGAACATTATCCCTTACTTTCGAAAACACAAATAATTTGTTTACAAACCCTTTTTTGCCAGTTATTCAAGGAATAACATACCATTGGATGGTGCAATTAACCAATCAAAATCCACAGAGTATTCCAAAAGTATTCCACAGAGCCATGCAACAATTAATATTGCTTACTACTTGGTACTGTTTTTTTTGCAGCAGAGATGAAACAGGATCTAAGTGCAATAGTCTACGGATCGTGCAACTCAAATCTTTACAAAACAGAATCTCAGGAACATGATCAGGAACTAAAAAACAAACATATTATGACATAGAGATGCCAATAAACAGACTGAAACACTGGGATCAAATAGACAGCAAACAAAAAGGGCTGAAAAACTAAATACACATGAACATAACTAAACCAATCAGTAATCATGAAGACATACAGGCAAAGAGACAGAGGAAGACTTTACAACTAATTTACAACCTAAACACAAGCATGAACAGAACAAAAAACTAACTATACATGAAAAAATAAATTCAACATGTTACCAAAAAACAAAAAAAAACAAAAAACGTAATATTTTTGGCAAATGTAAAGGCCCTTTGACACCAAAAGTGAAATGAATGAAAGGAAGTCTGAAGGAAATGCAAATTCACACCTGTACAGTAGAGGGCGCTGATCAAACCTTTCAGCTGTGCTGCCATTTTTGATCGCAAAAGAACAAGGCACAGGAGAAGAAAGTTAAACACTCTTACTTCAGCAATGAAAACAAAATGAAACAAATATGAGGTTTATCTAAAGTCATTTTTGCTTATTAGTTTGGTTGAATTGAAACATTGAAAGTCAGCAGCAAAGACATTAGTTAATAAAGTGAGATTAAATACATTGCTGACAACTTTTAATGTTTCACTTCAGCCACACAGATAAGCAAAAATTATTTGTACAGGCAGAACAGCAAAAATTGCTATTACAAATTACTTTAGATAAACCATGTGACCCTGGACAACAAAACCAGTCATAAGTTGCACGGGTATATTTGTGGCAATAGCTAACAATACATTGTCAAAATTATAAAAAAAATAGTGCCAAAAAAATCATTAGGATATTACAGATTTTCTCAATTGCTAGAACACAATTTCTGAAACCTTGCTCCATTTTCTTCAAGCACTATTTCTAAATCCTCTGACTCCTCTGGCAAAATGAAACTTTCGCCTCAAAACAGTTTTACAATCAAACACAAAATCAAACACTGCTCTCAAATCATAAACTAAATGATCAAAATTGACATATCAAGCAGTCAGTAAACAATACACCAAAAAAAAAAAAAAATCTAAATTCTCAAAATCGTTCAGAAATTACTACTCTGCTTTGCAATTTTTTGTTCTTCCTCCTGCTTGTACCCCTGTTTCTACCAACTCTTTTCTCATGAAATGTGTATAGCACAAATTGCATTTATCGTATCATTTAATGTGGAGAAAAACATATAACACGTACAAATTGTATTTATTGTGTGATTTATAAGCCACGTGCATATGATTTGCATTGTCACCCCATTGGGTAGGTTTAGTTGTGTGGAGTGCATGCAAATAACATGTTATAAAGTGCGTAACATATGCACATAACTCATTTTTGTGTATAAATCGCACGATAAATACAATTTGTGCAACAGATATGTATTTTCATTAGATCGGCTGATTTTTACAGTACTACCCTACAGCTCATAAACTTGTCCTATGTCTCTGTGATACTGTAATTCTTGTAAACCTGCTACCAGTCAAAATATATTGAGCAGTCAGTACTGTTAAAGTAAAATGTTCAGGGCAATACAATTTGTTCATTGTACAGAATACAGCCTACAATGCACTGTACTTATATTGGTTGTGTCTCATGATTTGAAAAATGGTTCAATCCGTTTTGAGTGGTTGTGTTCGATCAATGACATTGTGTTCTCCATTTGTATTTGATTGTTGCCACTTGTGTTTACCGGTATGGATGACGTATGCATTAGAGTGCACATTGAGAATGAGAGTGTGTTCAGAGTTTTGCTGCAAAGTCTAAGTGAGATCTGCAAATTGTGTTTTACCATGTGAAACGGTTAAAGGTATTGACAACAGACCGCACAATTAGCTAAACTGAGAACTTTGTTCAGCCAGTGGGTTTTAGTGTTTTAGAAGCTTAGAAAAACTGTAAGTAAAGATCGTTTCCATTAACATATTTTGTGTATTTACTACCGTAAATATATATAAAAATGTATTATATTAGTTATTATGCACCGCTAAGGACTTCATTTGGACAACTTTAAAGGTGATTTATTATTTTCCCAATTTTTTTTATTTTTTTTGCACCCTCAGATTCCAGATTTTCAAATAGTATCTCGAACAAATATTGTCCTATCCTAACAAACCATACATCAATGAAATCAATAAAAAGCTTAAAGAAATACCCTTATAACTGGTTTTGTGTTTTGTCATTTTTGTTTTTACTGCTGTAAGAGTGTTCCTGATTTAACTCAAAATGAGGACAGGAGAGCCGTCAGTCAATATATAGGAAGGCAAATTAAATTGTGCTACTTATTTGAAAAAGTAACTGATTATATAACTTGTGTTACTTGTACCCCACACTGTAAAAAAATATTTAGAAAAAGAAATTACCTGGTTGCCTTAAAATTTTGAGTTAATACAATGATTTTTTTTTTTAGATTTCACAACCTTTATTAAAATATTATTAAAATATTTTGTAAGCATATTGGGTAATTGTGTGTGTTTAATTTGTGATTATGCCAAATAGTACTATTTTCATAATTTATCAACTTTTTATGTGGTTCAGATACAATAATATTTTGAGTTTCTATTTATTAAACAAATTTCCTTCATTGTATCAACTCAAATTTTTAATTTCAATAAACTCAAATTTTTAAGGCAACCAGGCTACTGACTTTTTTAAGTTAAACCAACAAAAAACAACTTTTTTTTACAGTGCAACATTGCTTATTTGTTACCTGTGATTATTTTACTTACCATCTCTTCTTATTGCCTAGAGCGAAAAGTGGCACAGTTTACCCCACTCTCCCGTGCCTTTTCCCCATCCCGATTATGTAACGCCCTTAAGTGTGCCATTACTTCCGAGTCTGCAGAACAGCTGAAAGTGAGAGCAGAGGAATTCCTCCATCAGAGTGCAGCACTGTCAGCCAGCAGGGGAAGTGCATCATAATGACTGTTTAATTACTCTCCCTTCATCTCTGGGGTGTATAAATGCAGGAAAATAGGGAAATTCGGTTCCTTTCCGGGCTGATGCTATGAGTTTCGGGGGCTGGTTTGCAGATCGTGCCGACGGGTTTGAGGCGATTGTTCCATAGCAGAGCTGTAATTAAACCATCAGTGACAGTTTGGAGTATTTAACTTCATAATGAGCCCAAGTGCGTGGAGTTCAGCGCTCTGCGGCTAAGCTCCTGTAATCGCTACTATCTGCTTAATTATGTAAAACCATTCTTTTATCCCCAAGCCCCTTTCTCTGTCTGCTCATACACGCTCGATGGGAACAGCCATTGGAAGACATACCCGATCTAACCTCTAAGGACGCGGCTTTACTTCCGGGCAAAGCTGAATGAAGAAGCAAGGATGCAGCCTCTCTTTCACAGTTCTGTTGTTTACCCAGCCTGCCTATGAATCAGAGATGGAGTGATGTCATAATCTGGAGAGTGTGTTAATGGCGCCACGGCCCTTGGTTTACAAATGCCGTTGTCATGCCAACCCTAATAGCCCTTTACAGAATCAGTTGTCATATTTGCATGAAAAATTCCCTTAAAAATAAGAAAGAAAAGCATGTAATTTCACAGCAGAATGCCCTTTATGACCATACGTCTTCAGATGGCTATTACTGTTACCCCACGTTTGAGAAACGAGGGATGCAATCACCGCCAGTGTAACTTTGACATGGGGGGCCAACTGTCAACAGACCTGACATCAGTGTGCAT
Source organism: Pseudorasbora parva (assembly GCF_024679245.1). NCBI lineage: Eukaryota > Metazoa > Chordata > Actinopteri > Cypriniformes > Gobionidae > Pseudorasbora > Pseudorasbora parva. The sequence continues at coordinate 44,650,906 of NC_090173.1, read as the reverse complement.
TAAAACGACATTCTCTGGGTTGTCGAAAACACAGGAAGCCCATTTTCAAATTAAAATTCATGGGGGAAAAAACATAAAATGTCTTCTGTTTCAATGGAGCAGAAAAAAAACGAGACCGAGAGAATTGCCGACAGCAAATAACTGCAGGTTCCGGTTGGCAGCGAAAACCGAGTTATGCTTTTTCTCGTTCTTTCTGCATTCAATTAGACACAAATACAGGCTATTGAACATAGCCCATCAACACTGAATGAATGTGTGTCTGTGGGGTTCAGAAAGCATGGGTCTAGACTTAAGCACTGTGATCTTACTGATGAATGTGATTACAACAGTCTCGCGGAGTCCATGTGTGAATGTCTTTCTTCAAACGATCCATCAGCAAGCAGCAGTGAACCCACACAACAAGCCTTATCTAAGAGCAGATATGTGTTGTTTACTCATCTAAGTTCGTGGACATATACAAACAACGCATCGGTGCGCTGCATCTCAATACTTCTGAACTTTGTGCGCCCTTGCCCCAGTTGCCTTGGTTACGAGCAGGTACTAAATGTGCAACCGCCCATGGGAGGGTGTGAAACGCCATGTTTGATTCTGTCTGCCGCTGGCCGACGAGCAATCTGCCCCTCACACCTTCTCCTACTGGGACTGTAATGGACATTGCTATGGCAACAAAACACTTCTTATACCTCTTGCCCCATTTGAGGGCAGTGGCAAAACACGTGACCGGGCTTATTATGGCCCAGAAAAGTATGTCTGTGGCTTGCAGATGGGACCGAGGAATGACCAGCATTCTCAATTATTTTCTATAAAATTCCTATCAAAGCTTTTATGTGCCTCACTGCTGCACTCACACTCAAGACTATATTTCCCAGCATCCCTCCTGGTTCTCACCTGCACTCAGTCAGCCATCACCCACACCTGACACCAATCACTAGCTATCAAGAGCACTATAAGAACAAACTTAACATTCAATATTTTTTTCTGGTGTACAACAAGGACTGTGGGCTGCTTGCCTCCAATGCCCGCCTCCTCTGCTAGTGAGCCGCTTCTCTTACCCATATACTCGCACCTGTTTGGACCATCATTGTGTGCTTTTCACGGTCAACTGTCATAAACCTTTAAGCTCCAACACCATCTGTAACACTATTTATGATCCCACTCTCCTTTTCCTCCTATTGATAGTTTCCTTACCTGCCTGTCCATTCTCTGCAACACTGCAAATAAAACTTATTCTCACCATATTGCTGTTAAATAAAACTAAAATTAAAATCTGAAACTACTGAACACATTTGTAAAATAAAATAGAAACGTTACTTTTGCGACTGAAATAAAGTTGAAGCAATTAAATTCAGCTAGAAAAACTGACTTTAGAATAAAAATAAAAGGAACTTAAATAATCTTTTTTTTCAAATACAAAATAAATAAATAAAAATAACCCACTAAAATGTACAAATTTAAGATATACTTATAAAACCAATACATTTATCAAATACTTGTAGAATAAAAGGGAAAAATTATAAAGCTTATCCTTTAAAAAAAGCAAAATAATTCTGCAACTGAAATAATTTATGTTGACACAATTAAAACATCTAAATGGAAATAACAACTTAGCAGTGTGAACAAGTGTCACAGCAGCCATTGAGCGAATTTGAGCATTTAAACAAATCAAAAAAAGTCATTTTAATTAATAAAATTATAGGTCTCAACACTTGGTGGAATTGGCAGGTTCCCTTGGGCAAGGCACCAAGCTGTGATCGCAAGTAAAAAACGTTCACGAGTATAAATATGCAGCTAATGCATGTAGGTGAGTTTGAATTGATATTTCATGTCGATATACAATGGTTACACACTTAAAACTGATCGTAGTCTTTATATCTTTGTAAGACTGGCTAATCTATAAAGCAATGGGAAGGAAAACTAACTTTTTTGCACTCCGAGAGCCTCCTCGTGGTCGAGATTGTTGTGTTGTGGCGACTTTGTTGTGTTGTGGTTTAATTCCGTTGTGTTGTGGCGATTTTGTTGTGTTGTGGTTTAATTTAGTACGGCTGCACTACTGGGCCACCGTAGCCATGTCCTTAGTATGCTGAAATATATCCTCATGCTGGGATTCACTGACGTTGTTTGACATTTGCTTGGTAAGTGGAAGTCACCGGCAGAATGCTGATGGTACTGCATAAGACACAGTTACGCTGCTCACACACGAGGGGTACACAGCAGCTCAGACATCTTTCAGACTCCAATGCATCTTTTCTACCATATCAGGATGGGCCCAAAATCAATGCACAGTCTTTGAAATGAACAGGTATCGATCTGTTCCTGTTTCCAATCTTCAATTCTCCTTAAAGCCACTACATAACCATCTGAAGGCAGCCTGTTGGTAGTTCTCTGTTTTCCACTTGATGCACATCATTTAGAAAATAATTAAGCTTTTACCTTTCAATTGTTGTTATCTTGCTGTTAGGAACAATAACTGCTTAATACAGTTGATGCTTCCTCCTGAATGTGCGCACACACACACACTAAACTCTAGACACGGTGTCCTGCAGAATTCAGTATAAGAGACTATCTGCCACCGTGAAGGAGACGCAGAGAGAGAGAGATAGCGGGGAAAATATAGACACTTTAGCTCCATGTCCTCTTCATAGTGTGCAGCCAAGTGTGCAAAAACAGAGAGGGAGAGAATGAACTCTTGATTTGGCTCTATGACTCAGAAAACAGAACTTTGTATCTCTCTCTCTCTCTCTCTCTCTCTCTCTCTCTCTCTCTCTCTCTCTCTCTCTCTCTCTCTCTCTCTCTCTCTCTCTCTCTCTCTCTCTCTCTCTCTCTCTCTCTCTCTCTCTCTCTCTCTCTCTCTCTCTCTCTCTCTGAGAGGTTCAGGTAAACCCTACTTTATGAGGACAAAATGTCCACACACAGATGGCAATATCTGAAAGTCTGTGTGTGGACTTTTTTGTCCCATGAGGAAAACAGCTTATAAAACATACAGAAGTTTTGAACGATGGCTAGGTTTAGGGGTCAGGTTAGTCTAATATGATATAATCTAGAATACAGTCTGTACAAGATAAAAACATTACGTCTATGGAGAGTCCTCTCAAAGGTAGTAAACCAGACTGTGTGCGTGTAAAATAAATTCATGCTTTTGTCATATTTAAGAACACAGATTGATATAGCGAACTCATTAGTCTTATCTGATATGCATTTATGAAAACTTGCATTGAACAAAGAAAAAAAATTGACGTTTTCTGCAGCTTCAAATAATATGCCTTGATATCACTACTCGACTACAAATCTATGCAGTGCATTGGCATTTCCTATTACAACAGTGAATAAATGTACATAGCTCCATCGTATACAGGTTCCTTATATACTGAGTCCTTATATACTGAGATTCCCTCTTCCATGTAAATTGCTTTAAGTACCCAAAAAAGCGCTATATAAATGTAATGAATTCTTGTCCTAGAGGCCTGCAACCTTCACATGAGCGATCAACAAGTAGGCCTACTATGGCTATTATATGTTTACATTTCTTCATAATTCATAAATAATGCAATAGGAGTGTCAAGCATTTTGACCAGAGTGTGTATTCAGGCATCTTTGTTTATTAATGCACATTCATATTGCTCGCGGGCAAAAAAACATAATCCAACCCGTCAAAACCCAGGAAATTCAGAGCCCAACCACAAACTCCAACATCCAGAGGTTCTGCTTCTCCTCCTCCTTACTGTCTGTCTCTAAATATTTTTATTCTTCTTTATTTATTTTCCACGAAAAGGACATATTACTGTCTAGACACTGTAACAACATTTTAAGGCACGTGTAACATTGGTGCAGTTTAAGTGAGAGGATGCAATGTATGTCAAAGCTGCTGCACTAAATTCTGCACCAAATTTTTTATGTTTTTGAAAGAAGTTTATTGTGCTCGCCAAGTGTATTCTATTACAATCAATATGCTGATTTGATGCTTAAAGGGGTGATGAATTGAGAAATCATCTTTCCATTGAGCCTTTGATATATAAAAGGTCATGTAATACAAGAATATCCTGTAAGTTTCGGAGCTGAAAACTTCCTTGTTAGAAAAGCTTTTATAGACACCAGGCCCAGAAAACAAGGCTCTCAAATCAATGACGTTATAGAAGGGTGAAACACCGCCTCTACAGATAAATGTGTACACCTACTTCTGTAGCCCCGCCCACCAACTGGTAGGGATGGGACGATACACTTAAACTCACGATACGATGCACCTCGATATGCCAGGGTTACGATACGATACATCACGATACGATATCAAAATATATTTTTTTCTTTCCAAATCTGTGAAAATTATTAAATTTTTTTTACCACCTAAGTAATGTACTTAAACGAAAGGTAGGATTTTTCTCTTTTTTTGCATTTTGGTTCTATGTTGTTTAAAAAAAAAGGAGAATTTTCAGAAGTCCGCAACCACATCTTAAACAGGGGTGCCAATAATTGTGGAGGGCACTGTAGGGATGTCAATCGATTAAAATATTGAATCGCGATTAACTGCATGATTGTCATGAGTTAACTCGCGATTAATCGCAATTTAATTGCACCTTTTTAGCAATTGTAAATGTATCTTAAATTAAGTTTAAATTTAAGTTTTTAATACTCTAATCAACATAGGTATGGACAAATATGCATGCTTTATGCAAATGTACATTTATTATTAGTGAAACCATACTTATTCAATAATAATCAATACAGCATGAAGACTAGACATATCAAAGGTCATAGATATGTTTATCTAAGAAATTGTTCATGTCTCTTAAGCCTAAACTTAAAAATAATGAGTAAGTAGTGATTTCTCTATTTTAACAATATAAAGGGAGTTTTTACACTGGCAGTTTAATTCAGAACAGGGCAAAGTTCGTATGAAAAATTGGTAATGTGTACCAGTGAGCGCACCAGATCCACACCATACCTGGAGGAGGTCCATATTACACGAGTAGGAATATAGTGCGGCCCCTTTAAGAGATCCGCATTCCCTATTGAACTGCCGGTGTCATGACAAATCCTGTCCCCCTGTGAAATCGTGTCCGCTGGTAGCGGTTTCAATGCCTGATCAAAAGTTGTTATATATGGTTCTGGACAATCAATTGTTTAAAAATAACTAAATAATAAACGAATAAACTATAAATTCAATGCCATACTAAGTACACATGCAAAACATTTATTTGAAACATTTAATTGATTGCTATAATGGGAGCAAAAACATGGGCTGCGATTCACGTGGATGAAGAACACGGACGACTCGGGAACGCGCTTGATCAGGAAAGTAACCTGTGCATTCGTTTTAGCCGATTGTAATGTATTTAGTTCAATAAAACACGTGAACTGTAAGCGGGGTGACGGTGTTAATGATTTACCTCAGACATGAGCGAGAGTGAGCTGCAGTGGATAGCGCTCAGACTGCAGAGTAGGGATGGCTCGATACCACAATTTTGGCTTCGGTACGGTACCACAATCTAATACCGAAGTACCGATATTAAATCGATACCACAAGGTCTGATATTAGCGCGGGTATATTGCACGCGAATGAGAACAATTATGCAAGTTTTGAGTTTATAAAGTGGGAAATTACCACAAATGTTTATTAGTAAATTAATCAGCAAAGCTTATCACATCAAATCAGTCATTTGAAAACTTTCTTGTGAGAAATAATTTCAGCAAAAATCTCTCAAAATTAGCAAATTGCTTCTGGTTTCAAAAGACATCGCACTACACTAAAGCAATCTGCATAATCCGATTCAACATTTCACGCTCGTCTCGGGATGGAGAACGGAAATCATTTCTCACACGCAAGAGATTTTATAGCATTTCGTAATAACAGTTACAGGAGATATGAGAATACGACACACACACACACACACACACACACACACACACACACACACACACACACACACACACACACACACACACACGCCTGTCACTTAGTCACGCTCGTACATTACACATTAAGTTTCCTTAAACAGTCAAATACACAGAATTATGTACAAATGTCCGTCTTTAGTGAGTATTCACATAAACACAGTCGGTTGTGTCTAACGCGAATATAAATAGTGCAATAGTACGCGTGCAAATATAATGAGATCTAAATGTCATTGGTTGAAACGAACGCTGGAGATTATGATATTCGATCTTATGTTAGGCTGTGTGTGTGCGTTGATCAGTGTTAAAAGAAAATAAATGTCTAAATGAGATGGTTTGAATGATTCACTGACCTGTCGATCTCTTCAGAAGTCTTAAAGTCAGGATAGTGACAGATGCTTCTTGGCTAGGTTTGATGGTTCTTCATCAGTTTTATAAGCAAAGTCATTACAAATGTCACTTCTACTCCTCTCTTTATTAATTCGTTTTGGGCATCTTGAGTGAGATTCAACTGCTTTATCCATTTTGTCCGTCTATGTTGTTGTCACATTTGCGGGTTGTTTCGGCTCAGTTTGGGTAGAGCGCTGCCATCTAGCGGTGAACTTCGGAACAGCAGCATATACCGAAATGTGCCAAATCATGATATCGTACCGTTTTAAATAAAATATATACCGGTATTTTTCCAGTACCGGTATATCGCGCATCCCTACTGCAGAGAATGTGCTCAGTGAAAAAACGCACTTTTCTTTCTGGAGTCTGATAAAAGTTAAACAGAAAATATGGTAGTTTATGTAGGCAATAACTGAATTTTTGGTTTAGAATATTAATCCTAATGTCAATCATTTTCTTTCCGTATTAATATTTGCTGCTATATCCTATGTCTGACTGCTCTCACTTTTTCCAACTAACGTTACGGGCTATGCCTCAGATCAAACAGAAAATGCGCGCTGCGTTTTATGTCTGCCCCCCCCCCCCCCCACACACACACACATATAATACACTAAATTATTTATAATATACTACGCAAATCATGCAGCAGTGCCATCTATCTTTATTTCGCGATCCATTTTTTTCGGCCTCGATGCGTTTCGTCACGTTTTGTATCGCGATATTTTGTCAAACGATATTTCGTCCCATCCCTACCAACTGGTGGAGCTAAACTGATCGCGTAACTGAGCAATAAACATGCCGAAAATAGCAAGATAATCGTTACAAGACACAGGTCAACACTGGATTTGCAGACATATTGAGATTAAAACACAATGCTGTGCCTTCTATATTGGATCATAAAGGAATGGTGCAGCACACTTATGTGAGTAAAACATGTTTTTTTATATATGTAATGTTATTGCTTTGTTACAGATCATTTTGATTATGTGTACTTGTCTAACAGAACATACAACGCTGTCACAGGCTGGAGAATCCCTTATTTTTTGGTTCATTGTGATTCGGGATTAGAACTGTTATGTTATGTTATGTTATGTTATGTTATGTTATGTTATGTTATGTTATGTTATGTTATGTTATGTTATGTTATGGTTTATGGGCCAGGGGGCTCGCAAAGCCCAACGTCCCAGGGCTATTTGTTTTCCAGACCAAAACGTAAGCCCGTTGGCAGGTTGGTGAATCTTAAAGCTACACTGTGTAACTTTTTTAGTTTATTCTTAGCTAAAAACACTTAGTTCTTTCAAAAATATGTGCTCATTAATGTATATTTACTTCTTTCAAGTAATAAAGTATTTGCGTAAGTTTATAATATGCCATTGAAAATACATACGGGTGAGGGGTTTTAATGCCGGTCGCCATGTTGCCCCTCCATCTTGAAAGTACATTAGCAAAAGAGGGACATACCCATAAATTTAAGCTTCGCCTTTCACATTTTAACATTCGATGACACCGTGGCAAATGTGAAGAGGGGGATGTTAATCTTGGACTAAATCGGCCACCGCAGGGGTTAAAACGAAATCAGAATTGAGAGGAACAGAAACTGGATGGTCATATACCTTTTCACTGCTAGATGGGGAAAATATCACATATTGTAGCTTTAAATAGAGAAATAACATTAATTTCTTGAACTGCGTTGTTCACTCTCTTGACTTGATATTTGAAGAGTGCGTGCCCACTTATGTGAGTGCGTTTCACGCTTATATCCACCCCTATCAGGCGGGCCAAGAAATGAAAAAATAAATCAATTGCGGGTGGATGAGAGAGAGACGCTTCTACAAAAACATTTGTGAAAGAATGGGTCGCTCTCAGGAGCGCAGTGTATTCAAGAATGGTACCGTGATAGGTACACGCCTGTGCAAAAAGTCCAATCGTAAAATTTCCTCACTACTAAATATTCCATGGTTAACTGTTTAGTGCTATTATAACAAAGTGGAAGCAACTGGGAACAGATCACAGAGCAAGGTCAGCTCATGAGGCGCACAGTGTACAGAAGTCAATAGCTACAGACCTCCAAACTTCATATGGCCTTCAGATAAGCTCAAGAACAGTAGTAGAAGAGAGCTTATTGGAATGGGTTTTCATAGCCGAGCAGCTGCATCCAAGCCTTACATCACCAACTGCAAATAAAGTGTTTGATGCAGTGGTGTAAAGCTTGCCGCCACTGGACTAGAGCAGTGGAGACGTGTTCTCTGGAGTGACCAATCACACTTCTCTTAGAAAACTACCGACCGGTATCCCTTCTGCCTTTCATTGCAAAGACCCTTGAGCGAGTTGTGTTCAATCAACTCTCTATGTTTCTTGAACGGGACAACCTCCTAGACAACAACCAATCCGGCTTCAAAAGCGGCCACTCTACCGAGACTGCCTTGCTCTGAGTAACTGAGGCACTGAGACTGGCAAAAGCAGCTTCCAAATCCTCAGTGCTCATTCTGCTGGATCTGTCTGCTGCTTTTGACACAGTTAACCACCAGATCCTCCTGTCAACACTTAAGAGGACGGGGATCTCAGGATCTGCTCTCCAGTGGTTCAGGTCTTACCTCTCTGGTAGGTCCTACAGGGTGTCATGGAGAGGTGAAGTGTCTAAGTCACATCATCTAGCTACTGGGGTTCCACAGGGCTCAGTCCTTGGACCACTTCTCTTCTCCATCTACATGTCATCATTAGGTTCTGTCATTCAGAAACACGGCTTCTCCTATCACTGCTATGCTGATGACACTCAACTCTACTTCTCATTTCAACCAGATGATCCTACAGTCAGTGTTCGTATCGCTGCCTGTCTGACAGACATTTCTGACTGGATGAAAGAGCATCATCTTAAACTTAATCTTGCAAAGACAGAATTACTTGTTTTCTCAACCAACCCAGCACTTCATCAAAATTTCTCCATTCAGCTTGGTTCATCGACCATAACTCCATCAAGGACAGCAAGAAACCTTGGAGTTGTGATTGATGACCAGTTAAACTTCACTGACCACATTACTGCAACAGCCCGGTCCTGCAGATTTGCTTTATACAACATTAGAAAGATTAGACCCTTCCTATCAGAACAGGCTGCACAACTCCTGGTTCAAGCTCTTGTTCTCTCCAGACTGGATTATTGTAATGCTCTTCTGGCTGGGCTTCCAGCATGCACTATCAAACCCTTGCAGCTGATCCAGAATGCAGCGGCGAGAGTGGTCTTTAATGAGCCGAAGAGAGCGCATGTTACGCCTCTCTTCATCAAACTGCACTGGTTGCCAATGGCTGCTCGCATCAAATTCAAGGCACTAGTTATCGCCTACAAAACAACCTCTGGCTCTGCACCAATATACCTAAATTCACTTGCTCAGACTTACACACCCTCCAGAAGCTTGCGTTCTGCGAGCGAGCGGCGCCTCGTGGTTCCATCACAAAGAGGCATGAAATCGCTCTCACGGACATTTTCCTGGACCGTTCCCACCTGGTGGAATGACCTGCCGATCTCAATTCGTGCTGCCGAGTCTGTAGCCATTCTTAAAAAACATCTTAAGACACATCTTTTCCATTTGCACTTGACCAATACAGAATAGCACTTACTGATCACCACAGCAACGACCAAAAGCGCACACTCCTGGATCATATCTACGTCTCTCATCCGGATTTGTGTCTTCAGGCGGGTATGTTACATAGTTATCATAACTATCAGAATCCAGTGTTCTGTATATTGCGTACGTGAGTTTTTGTTGTAGATGGCTATTGCTGCGCGTTTAGCTAGAATACAAAACCAACCCATTGGGCCACTGAATCTGCATTAACGACAACAGCTGGGGCAACAGCCTTAGTCCTAATGGGTTGTTATCATAGCTATCAAAATCCAGTGTTCGGCACTTTGCGGACGTGAGTTTTTGTTGTAGATGTCTGTCTTTAAAAAAAAAAAAAAAAAAAAAAATTGTTGTGTATTGTGCTAATTAATTGAGATTTCTTACAGCTCTTACAGGTTTTTGGCCTTGTCTGTTCCGTTGCTTCTATTACTCTCCCCTTTTTTGTAAGTCGCTTTGGATAAAAGCGTCTGCTAAATGATTAAATGTAAATGTAAATGTAAATGTTCTCTGTCTCGCAATCTGAAGGACGAGTCTGGCTTTGGCAGTGGCCAGGAGAACAGTACTTGTCTGACTGCATTGTGCCAGGTGTAAAATTTGGTGGTGGTGGATTATGATGTGGGGCTGTTTTTCAGGGGTTGGGCATGGCCCCTTAGTTACATTTGTGGGAATAGTTTGGGAATGGCCATAAATATGGTCCATAAAGATCTGGATGAGCGAGTTTGTTGTGAAGGAACTTGACTGACTGTCCTGACCTCAACCGGACAGAACACCTTCGGGGTGAATTCAAGCAGAGACTGCAAGCCAGGCCTTCTTGTCCAACATCAATGCCTGACCTCACAAATGCGCCCCACAAATGACACAAATTCCCAAAACACACACTCCTAAACCTTGTGGAAAGCTTTCCCAGAAAAGTTGAAGCTGTTACAGCTGCAAAGGATAGGACAACTCCGTATTAAACCCTACAGATTAAGAATCATATCCATGTAAAGGACATCCCAAATTGTTTTGCAAAATAGTTTAATATAAAAGTAAGATATACAAGTCATTTTGGTTACATCTTTGATGTCTGACCTGGCACTGCAGTAACAAAATTAATCAAATTAGAAATATGTTACTGATTGCATTTGAACTAGCAAGTTTTACATCCAATCACATGACTGAATTTAACAAATAAATCCGACAAGGCATTGGCAATATACTGATATCCCCACAGTTGTGACCATTCTTGAGGTCAAATCCTCTTATGCCTGCTACAGATTGTGCTATTTTGAAAATCATTACAAATCACACTGTATATGAATCTAATAAACTTGGGTACAACATGTATGTTGTTCAGGTTGTAGCAGCAAACACACTTCGAGAACAATCAGTTAAATTTCTGACACTGTGAGAAAATTATCGCAGGATATCTTTAGTTGCAAGACTATGACAACAACCATCTTTGAATCTTTCTCAGTGTATGATGTAGAGCCACCGTTTAGGAGCGACGACCAAAAACGAGCCTTGAGTACTACAGCATTACAGGAAACCAATTCTGAGGTTCTCAATTCAATAGAAAGATTAAAAATAATAATAATAAATGTTATTGATTTGAAAAAGAAATCTTTTGTAACATTATAAAGTTATAATGTACAGTCATTTTTGTTTTTAATCTTTTTAGGTTTAATGAATCATTGCTGAATAATTATTTGGAAATGAATCTGTTGATGCCCAGTGTTTTAGTCTGTAATAATAATAATAATAATAATAATAATAATAATAATAATAATAATAATAATAATATCAAATTTGCTGTATAGCACATTTTATAAACAATTCAATGTGCTTTACATAAAATTGATAAGAAAATAATTTATATTTCTGAAATATGCTATTGCCCATGGCAATTACGCTGTACTGAATACTCATCCAAGGAACCCACGTCTCCTAAATATTTTAGCAGTCTCTTCATGGTCTCTACAACTAAACAAAACAATTTTGCTTCAAATTAAAATTGTATGTCTATTTATTTATTTAGTTGTTAAGTAGCCGTGTAATAAGTGGGATAATGTGCAGTAAGCTGGTCATTATCACAAAATAAACTCCTGAGTCCAGTGTGATACAAGTCAAGACACTGTCGGGTTTATTTAGCAATAATGACCGTCTGCTACCTGCATTATCCCTTACTTAGAGACGCTGGTAACTGTCAGCAACTCTCTTTCACATGCAAAGAGCCACTAATACGCTGCTCAAAGTCTAATCCAATCATCAACCGCCCATATCATAATGTCACAGATCTCCTGGGGACATGCGTGTCATTTATCCCCATCCCAAAAATCCATTGTTTGTGCAACAGACTGAGCACAAGTGCAAATCTCTCTCTCTCTCTCTCTCTCTCTCTCTCTCTCTCTCTCTCTCTCTCTCTCTCTCTCTCTCTCTCTCTCTCTCTCTCTCTCTCTCTCTCTCTCTCTCTCTCTCACACACACACACACACACACACACACTGGAGCGACTGGGCTGCATCTTCACCAGGGCATTTCTTTGAATCCGCTCCCAAAGCGTCAAAGTGTGCTGCTCCTAGCGTCGGAGCATCGCAAACACATTAGTCACCTTCCAACCTCTGCAACTGGAGCTCGGTCAGTCGATCCCACTTCAAAAAGCCTGCTGAGAGGGGAACTGCTATACTTCATTTTCCCGTGCCCGTTTACAACGCTGACCTCTTGGTGGCGGTCACAAGCAAAAGACAGGGCACTAATCATAAAACACAAGGCGGTTCGTTCTGCCGTGGCACAGTGGGGGTAATCTGCCTCCGTGAGCGGAATAAACCCCAGCGCGTGCCGCCTGTGATGTGGATCGTCGCGCGCGCTCGACAGAACGTTGACAGAATCCTGCGCGGACCGTGAGGAGAGCGGGCGAGCTCTGAAAACGAAAGTGTCCAAGTGCCGGTGGTGGTCGGAACGCTGTCATTTCGAGAGGAATGCATCTCTTCAGTGCCATGTTCCTGCTGCTGATGTTATTCTCTATACGCTGCGAGGTAAGACGCCTCCGTTGCATGCGAAATCCCGCTCGCGTTCGTCTTCACAGCCCGTGCTGTAAATACGCATACGAGATGCACAGTGGCTTCTTTGATTATCAGTTTCCAAACAAGTGCTGAGCACTAATTAGCTCATTGGAGGTTAATGGCTGAATCACTGTTGAATCGTCTCAGCACGCAGGGAAGATTTTCTAAGAATCTTGGAAGTCGATTAAGAGGAGGACAGCTTGAGGACCGAAAAGTTGCGCAATGAATCACTGTCCTCAACCCTTGTACGTTTCACAACCAGACTTGTGTTTGTTGAAGCGCAGTTCTTATTGTTACAGAAGCACTTGTAAGAGCCGTTTTTTTGTTTGTTCCCTTCGAGTGTAAGATTTCCTCGCGCCGCGCGTGACGAGAACTGAAGTGACAGATACGAATTGAAGTGAAGGACAGCACGTTACCTGACCCGGAAATATTCATACATATTCACACGGTAATTGAGTTTTTCATAAACTACTCTTATTTTAATCGTTGTCCTTTACACTACAGCTATTATTATACATCGCCAATTTAAATTCTTCTAATTCAAGAAATTTGAAACTACTACGGCCACATTGGTCAGGATCATGGACCGCATTATTAGCCAAATGGCGTTTGTGATTAGCAACTTGATGAGGCAACTTTATTAAAAGCTGGTTTAACTAGCAGTGCAGTTAGTCAATATTTAATTTGAGGCTTTATATTCTGCAATAAAGCACAGTTTTAGTGGAGACTGGGGAGTGCTGGAAACAGGATGAGTTGTAACACCATTAATTTAACCAATTGGAAATGAGATGTGACATAAAATAAGTACATGACCACCACTCTTTAGGGGCAACCAGAGATACTTTAGATTGCTGTATGTGTAAAACTAAAAAATGATGTGAAAAAGGAATATTTTGTTATAATCTGCTTTGAAATCATGCAAATGACAGAACGGGTGTCATCTGACTGAACAGACGGAGCGTTTGTACAGTAAAAATGTCAAGTACGTCTGCTGCAGTTTGCCACAATTGTGACACACACACACACACACACACACACACACACACACACACACACACACACACACACACACACACACACACACACACACACACACACTGTCTGTTATAGTCTTTTTCGTTATAGCCTTATTTGGTACTTTGCGTTAGGCCTTACATGTTTCCTGTATGGTTACCGTTTTGCATTGGATTGTTTCAAACTAAATGAAGATGTTGTGATGGGTTTGTAAGGTAATAATAATTAAAAGTAAATTGGACTATTATAATACGTTTATGGACCATGTTCCAGCCAGTCAAAACCAGCACTCTTTGTACTTAACTATAATGTACACATTATAATGTTCTGGATTTTAGAAGATACTAAACTGAAGAATGCATATGAGAAAATTTTTAAAGGTTAAGGCAAAAAAAAAAAAAAAAACAGCTCTGTAATGTTTTTATTTTTTTCTATTTTATACATCATTAAAATCATTTAAGAACTATTTTATTATTGCATATAAAAAATGTAAGTAAAAATGAATTTGAATAAAATCCAAGAGCACGTGACTTCCAGCTATGTGGCGTAATTAGAGACTGGAGATGATGCATTTGATTAGATGTAACCTGTGTGCTCTATAAAACAGTATGTTAAGCAGCCTGCAAATGATTTTAATATTAGAGGAAATGATACGGTACAAGATGTGTGCACAGTTTGCAAATTTGCCAGTGCTGCTGTTCTAGACTTACATTAGGATATGTAAATGAGAACGCATCAGTAAAAGATATGAGAGTCCTGTAGGCATCCATAGGAATGTATATTTCCGTTTCTTCACCACAAACTTCTTATAATTGGCCCTAGGGGACAATTTGTTGTAAGTGTTTGCATTAAATATTAAATGGAGAAGAGAAAAAATCGCAACACCCATCTCCCTGATGTAGCAATGTAGACATAAAACATTGATGAATGCTTCTGGTGTGTCTCCATCCTGCCTGGAATACTTCACTGAGATGCAAAGAAACCTCCGCATACATGGACTCCCATCATACTCCCAACCCCCCCATTCCCAGACATTTAAATCTTCAAATTAACACAATGAAGAGATGTATGCAAACCATGAAATATGCAACATGTATTAATGAGACAGATGCACCTGTTTGTTCATGACATGTTTGTTAAGTACTTCTAATGCCCAGGGGCCATGACATCCAGTGATACAGATGGACGCTTACTTGACCTTGGCAATTTCTTTTTTTATGATGGGATTGCATTGCTTCCATTCACTTAGCACATGTGTGTACGCCTGTGCATCTGTGCAAATGCCCATATGCCTATGCGTTGTGTCCTTAAATAAGCAGAGGATGACATTCTATTCAGGCCATAAGATTGGATGTAACGGGTTAATTAGGCTCTGGGAAAATGTAAAGTTTAAAGCAGAATGCAGATTGGTAACAATAGCATTTTAACGAATTAAAAGCTTGTTTTGTTCTCAGCTCTCGACGATGATTCATTTAATAATCATTAAGATGAATCTGTGCACCTTTAGTGCTGCGTTGGATGTAAAGGACTTTTTTACCCAAGTACGTATAACGCATTGTATTATTTATAGTCACTGTGTGGTAAACTTTCTGTCTGTAGCAACAAGTATGTTTATTAGGGTATCATCTTCTTAATTAGTTTTGACTCTTATGAGTGGATACTCTCAGTTAGGATTGGACATCTATTGACTGCTATAATTAGCGCAGAAGAAAGTGTGTGACTTAACACACAGAAGAAAGTGTGCGACTTAAAGGAACTTTTAATTTGTTTATTTTAAAAAACATTTTTTAAGTGTAAATCACATACTGTATACGATGACAGCAACGAATGTCGATACCGCAGCCACACAATGACAGACATTAGCCACAAATCTGTTCGCAATCAACATCTTCATCAAATGTAATTAGCAGTGCTTTAGAGGCAAACACGCTAGCTCAGATATGCAGCTCAAGGGGCCCAGTGGATGTGTCTGATCATTCCTTACTTTAATGGCATCACAGAGCTGTCAGGAGAGCATCGGATAGCTCCTGGAAGGCAGAGTGCTTCCATTTGAAGCCATCCATCAATGAAATTATCATTTTTGATTTTTGTACCCTCCACTAATACTGGCAACCTTGATAAATATGAGCAAAGACAGCTGCAAAAAATTAAAAATAAAAATAATAATTCTGCATTGGTTATTATCATTTTGATCTTTCATTAAAAAATGTACAAATTATGAAATGTTTTTCGGTAGTTCACGTTTGCCGCAATTATTGGCACCCAATTGTTCCAACATCCTTTTGCCAAGATAACAGCTCTGAGACTTCTTCTATAATGCCTGAGGAGTTTGGAGAACACCTGACAAGATCTCAGATCATTCCTTCATACAGAATCTCTTCAAATACATGTCGGTGCTTCTTCTCTTCAGTTCGCACTCATTTTCTAGCGTTCATGTCAGAGGACTGGGATGGTCGGAAGCTTCATTTTGTGCTCCGTGACACATTTTTGTGTTGAATTTGGTGTTTGTTTTGGATCGTTGTCCTGTTGGAATATCCTACCAAGGCCCATTATGTGATTTTCTAGCGGTCAGGTTTTGATTTTTTAAAATGTATTATTTGTTGATAATATCTTGTCTTGTATTTGCTAGAATCCATGATACCATGTATCTCAACAAGATGTCCTGCATAAAAAAATAGGCCCAAAACATTAAAGCTCCAGCTGTATTTTTAACCGTGAGCATTTTTATTCCTGTTTGCACCAAACCCATCTGGTGGGTTTGCTGCCAAAAAGCTCTCTATTTAGTTTCATCTGACCACAGAACCAGGTCCCTTTTGAAGTTCCAGTCATGTCTGACAACTGAATGCGCTTTGTTTTTGGATGAGCGAGGAGGTTTTTTCTTGAAGCCTTCCCAAATGACTTGATGTAGTAGTAGTTGTGATGTAGGTGCTGTTTGATCATTTTTTTTAGGCCTTCTAACCCCAAAACTCAACTAATCTCTGTAATTATCCATCTGTGATCTTTGGAGAGTCTTTGGGCATTCAAACTCTCTTCCTCGCTGTGCATTAGGATGATATAAAAACACGTCCTCTTCCAGGCAGATTTGTAATATCTTTAGTTGATTGAAACTTCTTTTGCCCCCAAGCATCCGTTAATTTCTGAGCTTGTTTATGATAATCCAAATGTGGTATTTCCCGTTAATTTTGATTTGGCTGTAAATCATCAGCGCGCAGCGTCTGATTAGTGCACATGGCTGCGTCGTCACACTCTCGTTTCACCTCGTAAACAGTCGTTGTTTGAAGTGTAGTCCGTCCGTCGCACACGTTTGCACTTATTCTGCTGACTGAAGGCATGAAAAGCAGTTGATTGCAGTAGGACATGTAGCCTATCAGTTTCTCAGTGTTAATGCACTTTAGGAGTTGTAGTTTTTATTCCGATTGTATTACACATCCATTCGTGAGAATCGATCGGGTCACTCACACCACCGGTGCGCTTAAATGTTTTTTCACAGTCGCACGGCACGCAGTAATTTTCAGGCGTAAATGCGCCCACAATGGGCGCTATGTAGAGCCCTGGAATATACTTGATATGTTACTCACAAGAATTTTTAGGGGTGCCAATAATTGAGGTCAGCATGCATAGGAGAAAAACATTTATTTTATAATGACCCCCCCCCCCCCCCCCAGCACACACACACACTTTCAATTGTTTTACTTCAATGAGAGGTTAGAATTTTTATTTATTTCACTTTTTAGTGAAAGATCAAAAGGATAATCAATGAAGATTTCTTTCACAGCCGCCTTTACTCTTATTTATCAAGGGTGGCAAAATTAGTGGTGGGCATTGTTTATAGGAGGCTTGGTGCCCACAGTTTTGTGTGTGGGGGTGGGGGTGGGGATCGGGGGGGGGGTACTCACTATTTAGCCCTATTATATTGAACCCTCTGCTAAGAAGAGGTGCTAATTGGTTGTGACTGTGTGGCGAACCTTTCATAAGTTTATCGTTTTTCCCTTTGTTTCGTAAATACATCAGAGACATGCATCAAAAGCAAATGGCTGCAATTCTTTAATAAAAATGTTTAAATGCACAGGCCTTTGAAAAACAGAGACGTGCCTCCAGTGGGAAGCTGCCCAGCTGGAGTGAAGTGAAATAATATATGCTTTAGACCTGCTGTTTGTTACTCAGTCATTCAAATGCAGTCACTTAATAATAAGCACAGTAGAAAATAAGTGCCACAATCCTGAAATTTTATTAAGAGGGAAATATGAAATAAAATGAATAATGTCAGTTAAACTGCAGCCAGATGGAATTTCTGCCCTTCTTATAAGTTATTAGTCAAGTGGCGTCAAGTGAAGCTTCCCCTGAATAGGTGTCTTTAATTTATTTGGGCTGAGTAGTCAAGTGCACAAATAATGCTTACCACAAAAAAAAAAAAAAGATAAAGTTGATGCTGACTCTCATCTCTGTAGTATAGTGGTCGCATCTTTAGGGAAATGCACCTATCATACGGATTACATAAGCAGAGAGTATTTGCTTTCTATATATGTCTGTAAGGCAAATAGCCTATGCTCAGTTTTGTTTAATATTTGTGACACGCTCCAGAAAGCAAGGTTAACTTAAACCTTGCTTACTCAAGGTACGCTGGTTCCAAAAACATATCCGTGAGTAAGTTCAGCCAACTCAGAGAATGTTCCCGGGTTAACACAAAAGACATTCTCAACAGAGCATCAAATCAGTGATTAACCAGTCACAGATGCTAAGAAAAAGCGTGGCGTTCTATTTCCTCTTCTTTTATTTGATGGTGATTTCCATCCTTTGGAGGAGATGTTAAAACTAGGTCCTGAATCTCTGTGGTCATTAAAAATCCCATGGCATTGCCTGTAAAGAGTAGGGGTGTAACCCTGATGTCCTGGCCAAATTCCCTCCATTGGCCCTTACCAATCATGGCCTCCTAATAATCCCCATCCACTGAATTGGCTCTCTGGTGGTGGCTGAGGAGAGACCCCTGTCATGAGTGTAAAGCGATTCGGGTGTTAAGTAGTACATATGAAAGCACTATATAAATGCCTCATTCATTCATTCATTCATTCATTCATTCATTCATTCATTCATTCATTCATTCATTCATTCATTCATTCATTCATTCATTCATTCATTACTTCATTTACATAATGAGCCACCTATTTGGTGGTTGTGCAATAATTATTTCAATCTTTTTGTTTAATAATTAATCTTTAAAAAATATATTGTTTGTTTGATGCTAATTAATTGAATGCAGATCCATGTGTAAGGTGACGAAAATAATACATATATTTTAATAAAATTAACATTTAATCATTACCTTGTTATAATAGTGATTTTAGAATGAATATATAGTAGTGTACATTATATAACTGTTACTATTTAACAAATTTGGTTATATTCATATACCTCGGTTTTTGGAACCGAAAGTTGAGGTTATCCGCTTACATACCCTTACCCTTAAACATACCCAGGTATGTCACATAACCAGCTTTTTTTTTTGGAATACTCCCCAGTTCAATAAAGACAATATTTTGTTGTTATTGTGAGTTTACACAAAATAACTAGATCTTTTAAAGGTTTGAATGATATATTACTCTGACCATAAATTATGGAGTATTTTAAGCCGTTTCCACTGTTATCAGGAAAAAAATGCAAGTGATCGGACAGGCGTGGTAAGCGGCCTATACTTCAGCTTCCACACTCGAACGTTCTGTCCTCACGGGTTGCGTGACTTGGAGTCCCCCCCCCCCCCACCCGTCTTGACTATTGGGGGGCAGCATTGTAATTTACAGCTGGTAAAAACATTTCTATCTTGGCCTATATTGTGGGCTTGTGAAATAGTGTCCAAGAAGGATCTATTCAAATAAGCAACTGGTGGCAGCATGATCCAGCCAGATATGGTCAGGATGAAGTGTTTGCATGGCAGTGGACCAGAGCGGCCTGGATACGAGCAGCTGCCCGGAGACTATCACTGCCTTCGGTGCACATTCAGGCTAAGGAAAGCTTTGCTGTTAAAGCCCATTCTCTGACTTATGAATGGTGCAGTCCAAGTCAGTTCGTCTTGCCCACCAGCTAAAAGGCCTATTATACACCCGTTTGATCAGATGTGAGATAATGTGCGTGAACCTATTACGCCTCCTTTCTAAAGTTAGCTTGGCAATGAAAATGGCCTCACAGTGGATTTTGGCTGTTGAGAGTCCAATAAATATCAGTAGCGGTGACGGTGCTCTTGGACGACGGTCAAAAGGGGGCAGTGACGTGCACAAAGCTTCAGTCGCCTTTGAGATCAAGGACATGGTCGGACAGGATGTGCTCTGCCAACCATCGGTTGACTTCCAAACGGGGAATTAGATAAATGAAAAGGCCCCGGACCAGCGGCATAAATCTCTCCACCAGAACTCTGAGCACGAACAAGAGCGGCCAGCTACTCTCCATTTCACTAACACCAGAGGCTGTCACTCTCAAGTTCCTGCATGGTTTCCCACTGAAGCTAAGTATGGTTGAGTCTGGTGTCTACCTGGATGCGAGACCTCTTGGAGCAAGCTAAGATTTCTGGTGGAAGACTTGCTGGTGGTCTGTTTTAATCCTAAATTATACTTCCCTTGCAGCTTTGTTCAGCTTGCAGACTATCTGTGTGATGTAATTCTCATCATCAGTACGGCATGCTAATGTCCGTGCACTCTTTTCACATGCAGACATTTTATTCACCTGCACGGACAACGGAGCATTTGTGAGCGATTTGAAAAGCTTGAAAAGAAAGGGACAACTAGATAGCATGCACATGGCAAACGCGCCTATCTACGCTCCCGGTAAAATACTTTGAAAGGCTTGCACGCTCAATTGTGTGCAAGATGGAGCGGAAAATGAAGTATACTGTACCTGAGCCTTAATGCCCCCAAATAATGATGGGGACACTATAGTATAAAAGGCACTGTCCTTTGTATGAGATGTTAACCTGCCACGACACTCTATGGTCATTAAATATCCCAGGGTGTTTCTCAGAAAGATGAAATCCTTAATACATTTGCCCATTGTTCTTTATCAAAGGTTGACCAGATATTCTCTTTTTCTGAGGGTGTGATAATGTACAGTGAGCTGTCCCTGGAAGGTTTTTCATTCTTTCTTTTTTCCAGTGAATGCAAAACAGCCCACGAAATGAAACAACACAGAATGTGCTGGATATTGCTTGCTTTTTTCCCAACGAGACTATTAGCGGCCTGTCAATACGCTATACTAACAGGGGCACAGCAAGGATATAATATATATTATAATTATAATGTAATATAATATAATATATAATAATTCCTAATAACCAGTGTTAGCTTCTCTGTAGTTTACTGAACTAGAATTGTTTTATAAATAATGTGATGATGAATTCATTTACTTTTTCGTATTCGTAATTGTTTCAGTTTAATTAAGTCCGTCACACCACGGCACACGGCCGATTGCACTTAACTATAGTGTATGATATATTAATTATTTTGAGAATTACTTGTAGTAACCTTGTGTTTACAATACAGACATACATACATATATGTATATATGTATATGTATATATGTATATGTGTAATTTATTAACTTTATTATATTGATATTTTTAAATGTAATTACATTTTTCTCCAACAGCTCATATACCTATAGGATGTAAATATTTCCTCAACAACTTATATGCATATAGAATGTTGCATAAAACAAATTCAAAAGTGAAAAAGGGGTTTAAATAATAAATCAGTTCCATAATAAATTCCAAGAGATCAAGGGCTTAGTGTGTTTAATTTACACCATATACATGAGTTCCGCCAGTAGAACTCGTGCAAAGGGTGCTTTCACATTTTAGCACTTCTGGTGCGCACCCGGGTTTGATTGACGTCAGAGTTCGGATTGTTTGGATGATGTGAACCCGAACTCGGGTGCGCACCCACAAACTGCACAGCGTCCGCTTAAAGAGGTGGTCTGGGGTTCGTTTCATGTGAAATCTTGAACGGTTCGCTGCTGATGTGAACGCAATCATACTAAATCGCGGAAGTGAACCGCTGTTAATGAAGTATGATTTGATAAAAATGTGTTTTGTGTGTTTCACTCATTTTCCTTGACAATTGTCACTGACATACTGCAAGCACAGAGCTGTAAATCTCATTTCTGCTCGTCTTTGGCGTTCTTTAGTAGACTGGGTTAACTCAGCCAGATCTGCCAGCGATTTGATTTCGCCCTGTGACTCAGTCTGGTAACCTGTACATTCATTTCTACTGCTTCTGTTACAGTTTTGAGGGAACCAATCACAGACTGGCTTTTCCACCTAGTGGCGGGTTAAACATGATGACGGATAGAGAAACGATGGGTCGTTGCCTGTTGATCACGCCTCTTGTGGTCTGATTGTGGTCTGATTGGTTGGAGGACTATCCAATTGCGGACAGAGTCATTCAAATAATGCCAGTTTATCACGCCTCTTGTGCAGTAGAAAATACAGAGAAGACTCCCCAGACCAATGTTCAATTTTAAATTGAGCTTGGTCTGGTGATAGCCAGACATGTTCTTTAGAGCATTTGCAACACATTCGTGGCAGATAAACACAAGTGACATTGCGTACTGAAGCTTTGGTAATAAACCAACGGATTCAAAAACAAAAATATGAAAGTGACAGGAGCAATGCTATTATTTTGCCACCTTCACGCTCGCTGTCGTTACTGAGCAACCGAGTAAACAGCTGCTGCTTTGATGCAAATCAACCCCACTTCGGACCCAAATAATATAATATGAACACAGTCCAGCGGGGGCAGGGAGAGGGGGGAGCAATCGAACTCTGGTTCGAGCCAGTGGATGTTATTGTGGATTGTTATAGTGGATGTTATTGAGTGTACACATTCTATCCCACAATGCACCACAATAACTGTGAACTGAACACATGACCTGTATTAGTGGAATAACGTACGGAATAGTGAATGAGGGTTCAGGGGGCGAGTTCCGATTTAGCCAAAGTGAAAAAATTGAAAATGAATGAAAACGTAGCTACTCTATGAAGTTTCATTGTGAACAAACAAGTTTACAAGTTTATATTCATTCTCAAGGTCTAACAAATATTTATTTTGTAAATGACGGTAATGGTAAATGAATATCGTGTTGAACATCGATTTCAAATGATATGGAAAAAATATTGTACAAATATTTTTGACCATATCACCCAGCCCTACACACAACTAAAATGAAATGTAATGTGAGAAAATGCTCACCTTATTCAACTTCACTATATAAATATAAAAAGCTACTAACTAATGCAAATTTCCATTATCCTATGAGTGTGTGCCTTTCTTATTTTTGCATAATGTATGTGAGGGCACACCTGAACCACACAACAATCACAATGGCAGGTGGACAGAGAAAATAATGTTAATGGTTTCACATGGAACACATGCGGGGGCGTCTGCTTATAATGATGCTATAGTTGACATCATAATAATGTCACAGGCAGCGCAAGAGCGGCACTAACAAGCAATGAGAAATGAATAAGCCTCCTCCCTTCGCCCACCTTCAAGTGTTCCCATTAACATTCAATTGTAATGCATTACAATCAGGGAGCGTGTGCGGATGCAGGGCCAGATGAGGCGATTGAATGGCACAGCCTACACTTTGAGAGGTGGCTGATTAGGACCCACTGATGAGCCTGTATTGTGTGTGGCACAGCGGAGGGGTCGGATGTGGGCAGAATGCGTTAAAGACTAGAAGGGATACAGCTACGGTTACTGGGCATGCGTACATCAATACTGCGTCATTTAATTACTGTATTTGCGTTAGTGTATTAGGGTCGGGACAGGTGTAGACGTTAATAAAACAGTAGCTAATTTAATTTAATGTTATTTCATCCTGAGATTTCGCCTCGCTTCCGGCCGTTGCTTTATCCCTTCTAGCCACAACCGCAGAATGCATGCATGCGTGAGCACTAGTCCATGTGTTTGTGTCTGGTGTGAGCACAGATGTTATACTGCTGTGTGCCCGTTGTGGTGTTTTTGTGTAGTCTGCTGGAGAGAGTAGCAAGAGAAGTGTGATATTAGATTCTAGGTTGTTCCTCGCATGACAGTTGTGCGGTGCGAATACCTGCTGCTATCAATATTTATTTATTTATCCACATAAGAGGAGGCTCACAATATGTGTTGACACTTCTGTGGGTCTTCACAAACACACAGGCCTTGACTGTCGGCACAGAGCTGTCTAGCTTGTAGCTGTAAAACTACATAATGTTTTAGCGTTTTTGGATTTCATAGCACTTTTGTTCATAGTAAATTACACCAGTCATATTTTAAATGTGAATTTTGAAACCATTGTACGCTTTGTAAAATGGAAGTTGCTACTTAATTCCAGATGACAGATCTTTTTTATTAGTTCATTTATTTTATAAATGCCCATTCAAAAAGTGGTAGTAGCCCATTAGAAATTAGGCCTACAAATTCACTTTGCAGCTTAATCCAAGGATGTATATATCCATATAGGGTGCTTGTCAAACTGAAGGCTTAGATTGAGGCTGTGTCCTTCAAGTCCAGTCCTTCGGAGGCTTTTAGCATTGAAAGCGTCCCTCCTCAGCATTAATCACACTGCCAATAATGTAAGTCACAGGAAGATGTACTTGAAGTATCACACACCAGTGAGACTTCATTTATTTTTAATAGACATTGTACACGTTTGCTTCATTTAATTGCAAAATCGTTTGTAAATAAGTCTCAGGTTGAGCTGAATTTGCAAACAGTTTGAGATTAAAACACAATGTTGTTCCTTCTATATTGGATCCGGATCCAGGAATGGTGCAACACACTTATGTGAATAAAACATCTTTTTTATATGCAATAGTAGTCCCGGGGCTATACGTTTTCCAGACGGGCTACCAAAACGAAAGCCCATCGGCAGGCCGGTGAATCTCAATATGTGAAATATTCCTTTCTTGATCTGGGCACACGCACACACGTGTGTGTAGGTGTGTGTGTGCAGTTTGCGCTTATATCCATGGAACGGGCAGGCCAAGTAATACAAAAATAATATTCCAACCAATCGCGGGATGATGTGAAATAAATCATTGTGTTTGTTCGATAAATACGTTTACATGTTCACATATATCCTGTGGTCGAGAGAATCATTCCGGTTGCCACTTTCAAAACAATCCCTCCCTTGTGAACTGAACTGACAGGGGAGCTAAAGCTCATTAAATATGCAAATCTTATCCAATCCTAGCCGTGGGCGTTTACCTCCAAGTCTCCAGTGCGGCATGCCCACCAAAACCTAGCGTTCAGGAGAGAACCTCAAAAAAAGTGTAGGAAAATAGCCAAATACTTATTCATTATGATGTTTTTGAATGTAAAAACCACACAAACGTCATTAGTTGATTTTCTTATAGACAACAGTATAAATAATAAAATAGCCAGTTTATGACACCTTTAATTCGTTCCTGAGAAAGCACAAACAGGCTGCGTAACATGAGAATGAACTTTCATTGGTTCTCGCATGTCAAGCGCACGCGCGTGATCTTCCATTTTCCAAAATAGATTTTCATCCTATGACCATATAGACTGGAACATGTGTGACATGGCACACTTACTAGACCATCTTATTCTAGTGTATAATTTACACCAAACCATAAGATAACATGTATAGCTTCATCTCCAAAAACATTATATTTGTAAAAAAACATAATGAACTCAGACATGCTCATTTTCCGTCATTTTGTTTTTGTGAATTGAAATGTGTGCAAAGTATTGTGACTGAAGGACGCGAGGGATACACTTGATGGATCCTTCAAAATGAGCCGATTGAAGAGCGCAAAATTAAGACTGCCTTTCAAGGATCCAAAAAGAGGAGGATTCAATTTGAGACGGTCTTCAGCGGCGCTTGATGACGTGGCAGCTGAAATATGCAGCCTTACTAGGGCGCCGATAGAGAAACACCTTATTGTTTCTCAGGTGTTTTCAAAATGACTGTTGGCTTGGTTTAGAAGTAGGGTTAGAAGTGAAAATGCAGACTGATAACAGAAATCTTAATTTGGTTATGCAGAGACAATACTTAATTTTTCTGGCCAACTGCCCAGTGTTCAAGATGAAACTATCACAAACTATCTGACTGACAAGTATTCTAGTTTGCTTTTATTACATATCTTTTTAGAAACTTACTGTATATCTAAAACAATTGTAGTTTTGTTTAAAAAAATTAATTTAACATTTAATTCACCATTTTCTAAGCATGTTTCTGCAACTTGTCCAATGCTGTTCTTCTTCTACAAAAAAAAAAGAAGAGAAAATGCTCAGACAAAAGGTTTCAAACATCACAAGGCAGATTTGGGTAGCACGGTGGCACAGTGGGTAATCTATTTGCCTCACATCTGGAAGGTCCCAGGTTCGAGCACCAGCTGAGACAGGAGTGCTTTTTGTGTGGTTCTCCCTTTGTTAGCAAGGGGTTCATCCGGCTGCTTCGGTTTCTACCAAAGGCATGAAGGTAAGGTGGACTGGATATTCCAAAATTGCCTTGAATGTGAGTGTGAATGCTTTCCAGCACTAATACTGGGCTGTGTCAGGAAGGGCGTCCTGCGTAAAACCTGTGGCAAATCAAATGTGTGTGTGAAGCGAACCTTGCAAATGGGTGAGAGATAAAGCTAGGAAGATGAAAATAGATTGAATTCAGCATTGAATTCGTAGGAAATGCTATGAACTTTACAAGTTCTGGCAGATTTAGTGTTTAGTTTTTACTTGGAACTGACTACACAGACTATTTGTCCACCAGCACATGCATCTGAAAAAACAACACAAAAAACAAAGCCAGTTAATCAGATTGAAACATCCTATTCTGTGTACAACATTGTTTTATGCAACAGTTTAACTAATGGATTCGGTATTTTTCATTTTCTAATTATTGTTAATTACTGAGTTTTTCCCTCATGATGTTAATGTTTCCATTCATATGTGATAGTGTATTTTGGAGTAAAAAGTGGAAAACCTAAAATGTAAAAGGCACTCACAAGCTGTTAGTGATGTTTATATGAACATTTGAACATCTGCTTGATGTTCCTTTTACAGGTGTAGCACCATTGCAGCAGTGTGTTTGGCTAAATTTGTGAATAGTCTCCCTCCGGACGTTGGTTCAGACTAAACCAAAACAACTAAACAGTAAAAATGTCCGTAATGTTTCTACCTGAAAGCATGTTTGTCCTGGTGTGACACCACACTTCAGCGTGGCTCGGGGGAACCGTGGCCTAAGCTGACCACACCAGGTGTCTTGGCTGAGCTTTTATATGCCTCTAGGTGCCGTTGTGAATTTCAAAAAGTGCAGATGTGTGTGATTGACTGTCTTGCGGCCTAATGGAGCACCAGACCACACGTCCTTAGATGACAGCTTTAGAGGGTCTGTTTGCATGTCGTTCCCCAGGCGAGACCCCAAGGCTCATCTTTGCAGCAGAAGGCTGTAACATTAAAGCGTTATACAACTCAATCCGATCCCAAATATCTGTCGCTTTCCTCTAACGGCTGGAATAAAAAAAGCCACGGGACCGTGTGAAATTTCACTGCAGCGTGGTCGTGGTTGACATTATTAAATTACGTTTAGCACAGCGGGTACATGAAATTCTTCTTTTAGTTCTGCCGAATCTGTTCCGTCACCCAAGCGGCAGATTAACAGAGCATCCTGTTCAAGCAGCGTGTCATCGTTTTCTGCTTCCCTTTGTGTTGAGCTACGGCTCTGTCTGCTTGGTGGCGTGAATATCAGGCATGCGGTATCAGGTCTGCCGGGCTCCCTCGGCTCTGTGGCCTTGACTCTAAGCGAATGTGACAGTTTTCCGACAGCCGAGAGAGCAGCCCGTAAGAGGCCCGTCCTCCCCTGCTCTGCCCTACTAATACTGTACGCAGCCGCACACGCTACTGTCACCGCACGTCGTGACCTAATAAAACGTGTACACAAACGCACCCTAACGTGATGACACGGGGGCCAGGTCAGCTGCGGCCAGTCAAAAGTCTCCGGGCAGGAGGTTATCGTAATAACGGGACGGGTGGGGTTGCCTGCCCACGTGATTGCACGCCAGCTTTGGCTTTGTCTGATGCAGGTGTGTTGTAGTAACTACCTCCTGACCGGTTTCCATTGCGACCTTGCTTTCCACCGCTGAATGAATCTTTTATGAGCTCTGCGATGTGGGTTTTCGGTGTAGAAGATTGGAATATAAATATGGCAGTTGCACACAGAGCCTCAAGCCTCTGCATGTGATATTAAACTCTTTATGCTGGGAATGGGCTCTGTGCACGTCACCTGACTACATGCTTCACATACATGTGAGGTGTGATACATATACATACTTATTCGTATGTGAAAGGCTGCTTATTGTGGTGGAAAGAATTCACAATCTCACGATCGATCGCAGTGGTATCTATGCAACAGTTTCGTCTTAAAATAAAGCAATCTGCTTATCAATTTGGTAACAGAACAATGCACACTATAATTTGCTCGCAAGACTCTTAGCAACAAGACTTGACTACTAAATATATTGACACCATGTTTTAAATTCACAGCCTCTATGGTGCCTCATTTGTGTCAGTCTGCTTTATGTTGCTTTCGACAAATAAATGTGGCCATCAGTTCACAATAAATGAAAATGTTATATATAGAGCCTATTGATTGCAAATGTGAAACTCTGAAAGGGTGCAAAGCTATTCAAGAATGAATTCTGAACTGCAATGGTCACATTTACACTGTCAGTGAGTTTCACTTTTATTTGTAAAGAGCAAAAACAGATGAGATCTGATTATTTTCACTTCAGATTTGGTCTAATTGGATACTTAGCTGATATCTGGTCATCTGATTAAGAAGTTTTCACAATTTTAATATGACAGATTAGATCTTGTCTAAAAATGTTTTTTTGTTGTTGTTGTTGCTGCTGCTGTAATTCCTGTGTGTAAAACAAAATGTTTTCTTTCAGTAAGATTTTTTTTCTGAAGAATTTTTTTAAGTCTCATAGTCAGGCCACATTTATTTGATCAATAATACAGTAAAATTGTGAAGTGTTATTACAATGATAACAACATTTGAATAACATTGGTAAATGGTTTACTGTAATGTGTCCTTGTGATTATTATTAATATACAGTAGTATTTATTTCCTTCTAAGAGGATATGGAAAAGCAAACTGACCTCAAACCTTTGAACGGTGGACTTCTGTGACACATCGATTCAATTTGGCAGTGCGTTGGAGGAAGGGTGTTAATGTAAACACATTTGGTTATGCTTACATTTATGCATTTGGCAGATGCTTATATCCAATGTACATTGCATTGAAGGTATACACAAAGTTTATTCATGCACTAAGAATCAAACCCATGACCTTTGCGTTTTTAAATACTATTCGCTATAATTTGAGCTGCGGTCATATGTTAAAGGTGCACTATGTAGTATTTTTGAAGTAAAATATCCAAAAACCACTAGGCCTGGGTTATATATATATATATATTGTTCAGTTGAGTTCTTACAATACCCCAAATGTTTCCAACTATTTGTAAATTGTAAGAAAATTGCTATTTTAACCAAGGAGCCGGGACGTCGCCAGTCAATTGCGTAATATCTGCGTTCCCCTCGGTTTTTGGTTTTATTTGTCAGAAACGCTTTACTCTTAGCAGTGTGAACAAGTGTCACAGCAGCCGCTGAGCAAACGCACAGTAATGTCATAACATTATTTTAAACACACTTATGTATCTAATATGATAAACAGAGCTGCGTTACCTCATACTCATGACTCATACTTAATAATAACCACATTCATGAACATGATTTCTGTCCTATTTTCCATCAGCTGAGGTAAAGACCACATGTCCCAAGATTCTGAGCTCAAACTTGGCGCCATCAAAGCACGCCTTTGTTTTGAATAGACGCCCTCTAGCAGATGGGAAAATTACATTGCAGCTTTAAGTGAATGCAAACAGACATGACAAAATACTGGATAGGCTATGTGTCAAATTATCGGTTGTGTGCATTAGTTATTACCAGTGAAATTGCATCTAATTATGTCCTAAGGAAATGTTTGTATTGCTTACAATGGGGGGTGGGGGTGGGAGGGGGGATAGTACATTACTCAAAAGAATTTTATAAGAAATGTCAGTTCCAAACCTAAACACAGTTTGGAGACTTTAGCCCTATTTGGATGGTAATCGTTTCTCATGCGGACATCCGTTAAAATACATTTGCATGCCACCTCAGTGATAAAACTCATGCATTCGGATGGTGATTTACTCCCGGTGGAGGAGCGAGTTGTGTGATCCTCCGCACCTGGGAACGGCTGCTCACGTGGTCAGTCGAAGGATTGTCTGTTGTAATAATGTCAAATGCTCAGAACAGTAAGAATAAAATCCTATTAATTTAATTAATAGAAAATTAATCATTATTTAAATCTCCTGTTTGAAAATAGGAAGATGTTATTTAAAACAAATGTGGAAATGAGCTGAAATAATTTAATACAATGCTGCAATCTTAACCTACACTCAAAAAATAAACTATTGAATGAACATAATTAAATTAATGACAGCTTTTCCATGGAATTCAATGATGCAATAATGCTAATGACTTGAAATAATGTTTTGCAATCTTTTTGTATGAACTTAAAATCATTTAGTTAAAATTACAAAAAAAATCATGTCATTCCAACTAAAGTAGGCTAAAAAGGGGCAGAATTGATGACCATATTTAGTCTATAGTAATTGTCACATGAATATATTTTCTTAATTTCTATAAAAACTATTAGTCAACAACACTTAATCACTTGTTAATTGTAACATGCAAGTAATGATCAAGTAAAGCTTCTCGTCACTGGCATTAACAGTTTCAGATCATTGAGAACAGCACAGCCTTTACACATCATGATAATGGTAACCTTAAAAATAACTTTTAAATGTCAAATATAACAATCACACATTAACAGGTCTTTACAAAAAGACACAGTATGCAGCACTTAATTTCAACATTTACTCTCATGATCCATCCCTATGCAAAGCATGCTGGGAACTAGAAATACACTGCCCAGTTCAGTCAGCGCAACATACATGATTCATGTAGTCCCAACACAAATGGTTTAGGTTAACGTAACATTTTACAAATTTTAGTTCATTTAACATAATAAAATTGAGTAAAATGGCAATTAGGTAAAAAACTAAAGATTTGTGTTGTTTCAGCTTATTTTATTTAAATAAACTGAGCAAACAGCTAAACTTTTTTTTGTGTAAATAGCGTTAATTGCTGCGATAATAACAGCTCATTTCAAATGTTTGTGTTTTTCTTCTCTTTTGAGCAGGGATGAAAGATTATACTTTCCAGCATTTCAGTCAAGTGTAGGCTAGATCTTTAAAATGCATCCAAATTACAGCGAAGCGCAACAATACGGTGCTCTGCATTGGTCAAAAAGGATATAAACAGTTCATTTTGATGCAATATTTTCTTGAAAACTCAGATGTGGATTCGGACAGCAATTATGCGGGTGGTGGGAGAAAAACACTGACATTCTGGATTTCGACGGCAATAAAAAAAAAAAGTTAACAAAAAAAACACAGACTAGCCCCTGTAAATGATAAAAATACCTTACGACCCCACGAGAAACAATTACCGTCCGAATAGGGCTTTAGTTGAACTCTTCTGAAACTCTAGAGGAGACACGTGTGTCACAGAACGTGTAGGATAGAAGCTCCCAAAGACGAGGATGAACGTCAAAGAACAGGAGACAGGAATTTTAATAACGAAACTCAGATAATTCTTACACACGTAGGAACATAGACGAGAACCGACAAACATTGAGGGAGAACTGAGGGCTTAAGTACACAAAAGCAAGTGAGTATAACAAGGTGATAAACGAGGCACAGGTGAATGATATAGATAATTAGACAAACTGGGGAAAACTGGGTCACAGATACTTAACCAAAAACACAAGACAGAGCAAACATGGAACATTGTGAGACTACCGGTGCCCTTTTGCATGGAGACAAAAAATGCTTTCTATTTAATCAGAATGGGATTATTCATGAAACACAAATACAGTAATTTTATGTAAATCATACGCAAAACCTTTCATACGAAAGTGTCAGTTCAGTAGGAAAATTTGCGTGAGAATGGATTTATAAACGATTTACACAGGAATTCATTTCACTTGTGCCTCATGAAAAGGGCTTTTGGTGTGCGTGAGAAAAACAACTGAGATTTAAACAGATTTCATTTTTCATTTTCTTTATACTAGCAACCCATTCTCTGTCTTTTCTTTCTTGGTTTCTCTCTTTTTTTGTCTCCACCTGTCCCTGTTTGTTATTTTTCCACCGCGTAGTTTTCTCTCGTCACCCTCAGGTGTGACAATGCAGCATCTCCTGCAGAAAGATAACCTGTATGTCAGAGAGAGAGAGAGATTTGAAAGCAAGAGATGCAAATGCCATAGAGGCAGAGGTATAGAGATGAGACTCTTTTTATCTACATGTTTGTTCTTCTGTAAGACAGACAGCCAAAGCGATACGCTGGCCACTCCGGGTGACGGAGCTGTGACAAACTCTTAGACAGGGCATTGATGAGGAAATGTTCCTCCCTTTCCTCCCGTCTCTCAGTGGCGGTGCTTGAAAGCGGACACAGAAGTGGAATAAGCTACACAACAGTGACTACCTGAGCCAGGCCCTTTACTGAGGGAATGTCTTTTTCAAAAACCAAGAAAGAGAAGCACTGTCAGTCCTCATTTGATAGTCTCAAAGATAACAAGCCTCTCCTGTTTCCTCACAGCAGCACACTGCTCACTCTGATACTTACCCTTGGGACTGAAGTAGAGCAAATGATGTGCACACACATTATATGTTTGAGAATCAAGTCTGCTGATGCCAGCACGTGTGAGAAGCAGCAGGAAAAAAGCTTGACATGTCCACACTACAAATTTTCACCTAATCAGCTTTTCCATTTTTTTTTTTTACTTAACTGCCTTAAATTAAGTATGATCAAACTGGCTGTACAAGTAATTTTTTTTAAACAAGCATCTTTTTGTTGGCAGAGACTATTTACACTAGCTCCACCCACTATTATCTGATTGAGCCAGACAAAATTACAGAAGAAATCCTGCTGATAACAGGATCAGTGTTGTGGAGTGCAAGTTGGGTGATGTTAGCTTTGACTTGACTTATCCAAGTTCAAGGACGCCTTTTTACAAACTCATCCAATTACCTATCGCATATCAACTCGCAGAGGCATTTATTTGAAATAAAAATGAACTATTTCCCTTGGCATTGACAGAATTATCCATCATTTGTGATGCAATGCTTTCCTGCCATTGACGGATATTTAGAGAGCGTTTAAAGGGGTACTTCAGGGCTGGGAAGATGAATCTGTATTTAAACTGGGTCATTAAAGGTCCCATTCTTCGCATGTTTTCCAAGCTTTGTTCGAATTATGTTTACAGTGTGCAATATAACATAAGTTCATGTTTTGTGTGTAAAAAAAATACAGTATTTTTCACACAATTTACTTGTGTACAGTAGCTGTTACTTATCTGTACAGCACTGTTTCCTCTGTCCTAAAAACGGCCTGATGATTTCCTTGTTCTATGAAGTCCCTCCTTCAGAAACACGTAACAAGTTCTGATTGGGCCAGCTCTTCCCGTGTTGTGATTGGACAGCAGCTTAGCTCACTTTGCCCGGAAAGGTCTCTTACCATAACGGGGAGATGCAAGCGCTGAATGTGCGCTCTTCTCCACGTGGGAGAGCAACAAGACCACGCCCCCTATTTTGCGTGTTCTTGTGGGCGGAGGGTTAGTCAACAAACGGTTCTAATGACGTCATTACATCCCTGCACTTCCTGCTGTAGTCCAAACCGGCCGTTCGCTGTAGGCTTTGAAAGGGAACTTCTGTTAAATAAAATATCTCGCTTGGCATTGAAATTTGAGCTTTATAATTTTACAGGTATTATTTATGCTCTAACAGCAACATTACACACTAACTAAAGTTTGAAAGATGGAATCGCGAAGAACGGGACCTTTAATGTAATAGAAATGTGAAACTATTTTTGAATTTGGTGCTTTCTAGACTGAGAAAAGACAGAAAATTTATTTTTGTCTCATGGGGATGAAAGACAACAATTCCCAGAATGCTTAGCTGCCCTACGAAGCCACTCTCAAAGCCACCGCTACTAAATCACTGATCACTTTCCCACCGCGCTCATCTCCATAAAATCAGTTCAGTTAGAGAACAGACACTACTATTAAAAACTGAACGTGTCTGTTCAATATAATGTGATTTAGCAACTGAGGGAGTGTCACAGCACATACGCTGCAGGAGTCAGATTACATGCATTGTGATGAATGAGCTGAATGAGCTCTCGTGATGAGAGCTGAGGTAATCGCGACTGCGCTCGCGGCATACATTCACAGCGCATGTTCAGTCTGGCGCATTTTCAGTTCATGCCTTTTAGAAGCTTAACTTTTTTAATAGGAATTCATTTGAAAAGTTAAAAGACTTACATTGCTCAGCATAGCTCTGTTTAAATGAGTGCCTGCAGCTGCGAGCTGAGCTGTGAGTGTGATCTCCATCCCCCATGCGCGGGTTCAAAACATGCGGAAATAGCTCCCTCTGCTGGCTGTAGTCTTTAACCTCTTGCCAAATCTTTTGTCGATGACACATTATGATCATTTGAATATACTCCAGGGTTTCTACTGATACCATTTAAACGTTAAACAGCATATCAATCCAGATGCAGTCATAAGCCCTATTTGGATGGTAATGGTTTCTGTGGTAATTGGTTCATAGGGTATTTTCATCATTTACAGGGGCTAGTCTGTGATAATTGTATTGCCATCCGAATCCAGAATGTCAGTGTTTTTCTCCCACCACCTGCGTAATTTTTTTTTACAAACATCAAGGTCGTGTGGTGATTTAATTTCTGTCTCAATCCACATCTCTGAGTTTTCAGAAATATATAACTTCAAAATTCACTGTTTATATCCCTTTTGACCACTTACAGTCGCGCTTTGCTGGAATTTGGATGCATTTTAAAGATCATTAGAATCTTTAAATCATTACTGAAATGAATGATTTTAAGTATTTACAAGAGCAATATATTTCATCACCTCACAAAAAATAAAAAGAAGAAAAACACAAACGTTTGAAATGGACCATTTTTACGGCAGCAATTATATATGTTTTGTTTACCTCATGTAAATAAGAGGCTGTATTAACTTATATCCGCTCATTTTCATGTAAAATAAAATTACATCCTTTATTTTGAGATCAAATACAATAATCAAATGTCCGTCTATCTTAGATCTAATTATTATTTATTATTAAAGGAAATATGCATTTATTCAAGCATATTCCATTTTATATACAGCATGCAATCATGTTATTGACAACGTGAGCAGCGTTTCCAGGTGCGCAGGATCGCAAAACGCACTCCTTGTGAATAAACTTGTGAATAAATCACCATCTGAATGCAGGAGTTTTATCACTGAGGTGACATGCACATTTTTTATGGACTTCTATGTGAGAAACAATACGAATAGAAACAAGAATCCAAATAGGGCTTTTGAAAAAAAGTTGATTTTCTCAGCTTTTTGCTCAAAATGTTGCTTTAAAAAAATTAAATACTCCTATTTGTGTTGATAAAAATATAATGCATGAATTGTTTAAAATCAGAGGGTTTGTTCTTAATTTTTATATATTTCATGTTCAGATAAAACAAAATATTCTGGGGACCATGACATTTTTGTGACTTTTTGTTTGATAATCAAGTCAATAAGTCTTGATAATCCGAATACAGTCATAGCTTAATAAAAGCTGTTTAAGTTACATGGTTGCTTCAAAAGAGCAGCAGATTGAGATCACATGACTAGTGAAACACTGCATTTTATCTCAAAGTAAAACTTTTGAAATCATTACTTTTATTTTTAGATTTTGTCCAAATCATAATTGCTAGCTGTCTCATGATAAAATTCTATCAAAATAGATTTGAATTAATTATGATATTTTTATTGATTTATCGCCTTTAAGATATGGTGATTTAGCACTTTGTTTAACGGTCCTGTTCCCCATGTACATACTATGCACTTATTATAATAATTAATTACCCCTAGCTGTAGTTACTTTATATTACCAATATTATTTTAGGCAAGTACAATTTAGCTACGTGTAAGTTCACATGCTGTAAAATTAAGTGCAACCAGGAATTGGTTCTCGATGGCTCCATGTTCTGTTTGACTTTTTAATGTCCTCAAGAAATGTTTGTCCTTCAGTCTGGAAGGAATATGTAAGATACGATTCTTTCATCAAATTAAGTGTTCACCAAATATTGTTTTAGAAAGTTGCGGTTGCATAATTTCTTTTCAGTTGCACATCTTCATACTCTTTATGAGAATAAATGAAATAAACTTCAACACCTCCAACCCTATACATCTTGCTGCATTGCTATGTCAGATATCATTTTTTTAATAGAATGACACTATCATAAGCAACTTTAAATCAAAATGGAAAAGGCCATCTAAATGCTAATGCGCTGCTTATTGAACCATCTGATACATGAATTATTAAAACATCAAAACATTGTAATTTGTATATATTTATTTGTATTTATTTCTTTTATTATTATTACATTTGTCCATTA
The DNA here is from genome assembly GCF_024679245.1 of Pseudorasbora parva. Classification (NCBI taxonomy): domain Eukaryota; kingdom Metazoa; phylum Chordata; class Actinopteri; order Cypriniformes; family Gobionidae; genus Pseudorasbora; species Pseudorasbora parva. Next base: position 44,614,352 of record NC_090173.1, on the reverse strand, counting down.
TGGTGGACAACTTGAATTTAAGGTTGTAATAGAAGTTTAGACAATAACAAAAGAAGAATGAATAAACGTGATCCCTATATATGAATCTATTGAACAATAAAACAAATCTATTGTTTGCTTTTTCTCTAACCAAGACTGAAGTAGAGGTAAATGGTGGTTCATTATTTTATTCAGCCATACAAACCTTATGTTGTCAAACATATTAAACACAATGACATATAGAGAGGAAATTAATCAACACAGAAAAGAAAACTGCGCTCTTCAAACCAGTTAGACTGAAAGCCTGTAATAGTTACATTTTTGGTTAGTCTGTATATTAGTTATCTGTGACTACTTGGTGACCTTTAAGTGAACTGTTGCCACAGGGATATCACTGTATTAAAGCAATGAAGTCTGTTTTATAAGTCACTCTCGGAAATGTGTTACTTTATGTTCTTAGCAGACACTTTCATGCAAAAGTACTTTACAAAGCACTTTCACAAAATGTGCGCAGTATCCAGATGAGACTAAACAACCCAAGGAAAACACAAAAAAGCACATTAAACTCACAATAATAATTTCAGATGCATACATTCCAGATCAAGTCAAATCTAAACTTATAGATACGACTAATAGATGGACGCCCAGAATAGCAACCCGACATTAAGAAGTATTTAGACCAGAACAAGCAGACTCAAGAACCAATTCTTCCTGCAAGCAGTCAGATTCTGACCAGCCGTGTCTAATGGCCTTATAATATGTAGATATAGAAATCTGTAACAAAACTCATTTTAGTTATTTATTATCACAGTGAGTGAATATTTGGCTGAATTTTAATATGCCCCGTAATGCTTTTTGGATATTACCATTATTATATAGTGTAATATAATAATGTCAATGTAAAAGGTCTGCAAAGTTTTAACTTCAAAATAAAGTTATGAAATGAATTCCAGCATTACTTCCAGTTACAAACCTAATGTAAAGACATTTGCATAATGCCAGCCTGTGGTCTTCATTTCATTTCCCGCTAACAGCATCTACTTAGACCCTCAAACACTGTAGTTGTAGCGGAGTTGTTGAAATGTTGAGAATACGCTGTTTTCAGTGCTGCAAATCCACTTTGCACAAACTTCAGTGCAAAAACCAATACCATTGTTACTGTTCGTATCACTGTGTATCAATGTGTAATCCTCCAGAGCTGACATTCAGATTATGCTAATGGAAATTTAGTTTCTGGCACGCACTGTAAGCAGTCGACCAATCACAAAAGACTGGGCCGACTGACCAATCAGAGCACAGTAGCCTCAGTGTAGGAGGGGTTAGAGCAGTGGTTCCCCAGCTTTTTCTGCTGGGCCCCCCTTTTAAAGTGAATAATATTGTCAAGTCCCCCACCCTGCATGTTTTTGAAAGTTTCTAACCAAGGCTGCATTTATTTATTAAAAATACAGTAAACATATAATGAATTCCTGTGATGGCAAAGTTCAATTTTCAGCATCATTACTAGTTTTTTAGTGTCACATGATCCTTCAAAAACATTGTAATATGCTAATTTGCTGCTCTGTAAACAATTCTGATTATTATCAATGTTGAAAACAGTTTTGATGCTTAACATTTTTAAGAAAACTATATTTTTCAGGATTATTTGATAAATATTATGGGTGTAATAATTTATTTTATATATATATATATATATATATATATATATATATATATATATATATATATATATATATATATATATATATATATATATATATATATATATATATATATTAAACAGTGGTTTACTGAACAAATTGTGTCTGTCCTTAAATTAATTCAATAATAACTAAAAAGTTATAACTAAAAGTTTCTTAAAGATCGCCATGATTTTACCCTCTGCTTTTAATGCATTTATAATCACTTACACTTACGGCCTGTTCAGTTCCAACTCATCCCCCGTTAGTGATTTTGATGTGAGAGAAAACAGTCTGACCAAAGCATTTGAAACAGTTTTACAAAAGCTTTTAAAATATGCTCTGTTTAATAATATCAGTTATAAATAATATCGGTTTCAAAGATCCCTCTCTTCTCCGCTTCGATTCATGTTCATGAGCCATGAGCGCCACGAACACTGATAGATTGCACTTGCACAATGAAATTACAGATGATATAAAGCATGATAATAATTACATTTTAATGACGCCTTTATGTATGCCAGCCGAACATAGCCCCATTTGAGGTTCAAATTGTCAGGACAATGGATAGACAATGATGAACAGTTATCGCAACGTAATCACCTTTACCATTTCTTTCAAAAATGATGATCGTGTTGGTTGGTACGTGCATCCTTAAATAATTTTTACAACACCGGCAAAGATCATTTACACCACTGAACTCTTCTACTTCTTCCAGCGTGTGTGCAGTTGAGTTCTGTTGACAACTATGCATCGCTCGTCACTTACTCATTGCTCTGATTGGTTGAAGTTCTATCCAATTGAGTGCAGAGGCATTTTCCTACTTGTTCGGTTGAAACATGCCCCATAATCACAGCCCAATGGAGCAGTATTAGAATCATATTCTGACATCATAGAATATGAGCATGATGACTCTAACCTTTATGTAGACTAAATCTACAATTGCACAGTGAGCAATGGCTAACTTAAGATCTTGATATGCTGTAGATTTTAAAGCCATAGTGTAAATAATCCAGTTGAATTAAGTCCAAGTGCCTGAATTTGACATATTTTAGAAGCCTGTTAAACCAATTTATAGCAATACATCCTTAAATTACAACACAAGCTCTTATTTCTGCTTCTCTCTTCACACACTATTATTTTGTTCTGTTTTACACATAATGTTGGAATGAAATTCATTTCGGTTAGCAGTGGAAGAGATGTGCTGAATCCATAATCCTGCTGAAGGAACACAAGAAAAAATGAGGGAAAAGCAAGCGAGAGAGAGAAAAGTAATGGAGGGAATTTTAAAGAAATTGCCTCCGGGGTTATTATCTTAAACATCCTTGTAAAGAACAGAGCAATAATTAGACCACTATCATTCTGTCACTTTGATTTTCTCCTGCTGAATAGCACTGGCACTCCTTACATATTGAGTTTAATTAGAATTATATCATTAAATCAATATGCACCACAATGGCTGAACAATAACAAGAGAATGTGTCTTCGGCAACACCGTACTAAGAGGGAAGCAACGACAGTGTAATGTAATGCACTTAGTTTTAGGTAAAAGGCAGAGGTTTACCTTAGCCCATGTGTAATTTGTTTCAATCGGTATCCGTTTCGGTAACAAAAGTATCTGCATTTGGCTAGAATCAGGGTATGAGTCAGGGTTTTGAACCATTTGAATACATCATTTAATAGATTGTACATAGCAATTTGGCCTTGTATAATCCATATTTTCATTGGTAAAATTTATGTAATACAAATTTTTTGAATACGTTCACCAAAATGATTCATTCAGATTAGTAGGTGGCAACTTGTCATTTATGGTGTGAGAGTCATTTGAATCACTCCCTCAACTGATTCGTGACCAAAACAAGTCTTTATATAATTTATTAAAAGTTGGCTGTTGTAAGGACCACCTGTTACGTCTGGTGACAGGAAAAAAGGCAAAAGATCCAATAACGAGTTCAAATAGTAATTTAATACTTCTCAGGTTCACAGCGTTCACAGAAAATACAGTATGTGTGAGTAACAGGAGAATAGTTCAGGTCTCGCTTGCAGGCAGGGAACATCGACGACACAGCCACCCAGCACAGGGACGCAGGGATGCAATGGGCAATTCAAACCGGCGGAATCCAGGAACATGGACAGCCAGGGACCTCCGGCCAAACTGCAACAATCTGACAACAGAGTTGAGTGAGACACACATATAAATAGCCCTGATAATGAGTGCAGCAGGTGGAAGTGATTGGAGTGATCAGCAATCAGTAACCACACCTCCAACACAACCACACACACAGAAAAGGTGAGACGATGTATTCATGAACCGTGACACCACCATTCACCCGTCACAATGGCGTATGCAAAGGTATAAGAAGCGTGTAGGTCTTCTCATTTACTTTAGGCCCATGCTTAATTTGACCCCAATTTCAAATGATAATTGCATTTAAATGGTGCTAATCAGAAATATCAGTTATGTATTTATTTGATAATTCTGGGTATCCCATACTTTCAGTTAATCATTCATTAGAGACCTGATGTCGCACATAGACTTGCATCGGCCAAGTTGTGAGCTCACAAACACAAAATTGCCAGTTCTCTGATCTTAGACAGAGGTTGTAGGGTGATTTATTTTACCTTTAAGTGGCCGTTCCCTGCTTGCTCAAAAAAATTTGCCTTTTTTTTTTTTTTTTTTTTTATAGTCACAAAACTTGCTAAATCAGTGAAAGTATTGTATTTGGATAGGTTGACTGAAATGGTTTTGGGTTATTTTTGATTGGCCTTTGGGCTGGTTTTGTCACACAGACCTGGCAACCCTCGTGCACAATTAAAGACATCAGATTTGAATTTCAGATCACGTGCAAATTTTCATTTGTGAAATTACAGACCATTACTATGTAATTTAGATGAAAATATTTTTTCATTATGCTTATCTAGACTAGAGGTTGAATGCCCCATACGCACGGGACTAGTATTATCTAGGGACCTCTGGTGATTTGTAATAATTGCAGAGAATGTCTGTGATCTTAATCCCGATGCGAATCAGCCATGTCTATAATTTGTAAAGTAAAAATTCCCCCACAAATTAGGCCTACCTACAATATTTCGCTAAACCTCCTGTGATAATATTAGTCCCGTGCGAATCAACATCTCTGTGATTTGGCCAGAATTAGGTGGGTCTTCAAGTTTTTTTTTCTTCCTGTGAGCATTTATATCTTTTTCTGTCATAAAGTCTGCATTCATAATGCGCACCGTTATGAATTCCCGTGCAGTCGCGCCCACACGGATTATACTTTCACTTTAGAATCAGTATCAATTTGGGAGTAAACTGATTGAATGGTGTGTTTAATATTAACATCTGTTCTTAATGAAAAACATAACAGAACAGTAGCTACAGTACAATGACAATCTTGTTTAAATAGGCGCTTTTACATTTAGTTTTGAAACTGAATCTTCAGCCGTATATTGTCAGCTTCTCACTCGTGATAAATGAAATCTGACTCCTGCCGCTGGCCTGAGCTCAAGTTCATGGCGTCTGTTCGCTAACTGAACGAAATTATGTTTATTTATTACTATAAAATAATCAAAACGATATCGATGCCTGTTTATGATTTCATTAAGCTATATCTATAACAAAGTCTTGACATCATATCCGGGAGAAGTCAGTAAATTCGAGTAAAATCACAGGCTTTGCTTATCCAGTGCGAATGCGCCACACAAAACTCAGATGTGGGGGAGTCATTTCTAAATCACAGAGGTCCCTAGATAATACTAATCCCGTGCGAATCTTTAGTAGATTCAATTATTTGTCTAAAGTCACTGTTCAGGCATACAGTATCTCTAGCTTAAACTATCAACAATGAACCAATTCTCCAATATAGTCTACTTTTATTTTTATGAAATCTATTTTATAGTTATTTTAACAACCTATTTGAACCAAGTCACACTTAAAAGTATTATGATATGATGACAAACAATATTTGAAGTTGAAGTTGCCTCCCAAAGAAAACGCCCATGGGGGAGAGATAGAGAGCGAAATCGAGTATGATAGGGATCCTCTGATTTGATGAATGAGGTGACTATGATGCATGTGACATTTCTTTGAGATTGAGCTTCGGGGCTTTGTCTCCAGCTGATTGCGACGCGCTTTGAGCGATTTGGCTTCACGGCGATCCAGAGGTGCAAGAAGAGCAGTGGAGGAGAGAAAATACTGACACAGAGAGACAAAGGGAAAGATTAGATTTAAAGAATGACAGCATCCGAGCCATTACACTATATCATGGACGAGAAAAACACAGAGGAATTCTTGCAAAATTGCACAAGATGCTGGAAACCGCCAGCACATGCAGCATGCCCGATCTGGGATACTTCTCCCTGCCTCACATGCTGCCATCTTAATTCTGAGCTTGTAGCAAAGCAAGGACAGATATGTCAGCACTCTGCCAGACTGGGGGGAGGCGAATATGTCTGCCGCAGGAGGAGGCCCCCCCAGCCACTCAGACGCTCTCAGAATTCTCCTCTCTCGCTCCACACCTCTCCCCTGCAATCTGCCTCATGCAGCCGTGGGAGAGGAGAAAGGAGAAGCAGGAGCTTGACAGGAACAGAGACAGAGAGCTCCTCGCAGCCTGACATTTTTCTCGTTAGGATCGCCTGGGAATCGATGGTTGCAGTTGGGCTGATACCTTTGCTGGTCCTCTAGCTCTCTAGAAAGCTTTATTAAAAATGAGTGACAGATCGGATCTTCTGCCTATCTTTATTTCTTTAGCTTGTCTTCCGTCTATAGCATTAGGAAGACGTAGTCAGAGATCCAAGTTTGTTGCCGTTGTCCTGTTGAAATGCTAGTTTCATGTGCGGGGACTATAAATGTCTGTTTTTTTAGTTGTAGCTATAGGAACAGTCAAACCTGTTAGGCTTTCTCTCAGAGAAATGCGCAAGGCTTATAGTGCTCTTTTCCATATACTGCAAACAAATGGACACTTGTGCTGCCGAAATGACAAAAAATACCATAAAAATATCATAGAAGTGGTACATTCAGACCATAATAGCTTTGCGTCGAGGGATATGTTGGTATTAAATGAAAATCTTCCCCTCCTCAAACCCCATTCACACCGCGACAAAGCAACATGATCCCATTCATTTTCAACGGAGGGCTGGGGACTTTTGGCGACACGAGTGACCCAATACATTCGGCACTTCATCATCTTTTATTTTCAGTCTCTGAAAAGCCTGCGGTGAAACTGTGACTTGTTTAAAAATTAATCCGAGACGAGACGTATTCTGATCTTAGTTTCAATAAATGCTTCTTTTGGGCTAACAACGAGGTTTTTAGTTCTGAAACTTACAGGATATTTTTATAGTACAATGACCTCTTATATGAAAATTAGATTTTTCCATTTCATGACCCCTTTAAGTTACTTATAGTTAGTAAAATGTCTGTTGCGGTCCATCAAAACAGTGTTAACAGGTATTAAAAGTGCACTATGTAATTTTTCCGTCCGCCAGAGGGTTCCTATTCAAAACAAAGGTGTAGCTTGATGATGCCAAGCGCAGAATCTTGGGACATGTGGTCGTCACCTCACAGCCTGTGGTAAAAAATCGTGCTAGGACTCAGGCAGAAATCATGTTCATGGATGTGATTATTAACGTTACTATAGTATGAAGCAGAGTAGGACAGATTGTTATGGAGCTGAGCAAGGCCACTGGAGCGATTGTTGCTGAACATGCGGCTTGTGAGCAGTTTGACTTTTATTATGACGGGACACAGGCTCCGGCACCATTTTTGCTTTTCCTGTCATAAGTATGAGGTAACACAGCTCTGTTTATCATATTAGATGCATTTAAGTGTGTTTAAAATTATTTTATGACGTTACTTTGTGCGTTCGCTCAGCGGCTGCTGTGACACTTGTTCACACCGCTAAGAGTAAAATGTTTCTGCCGAGTAGAACGCAGATATGACGCAGTTGACAGGCGACTCCCTCAGACGTCCCGGCTCCTTGGTTAAAATAGCAATTTTCTCACAATTTACAAATAGTTGTAAATATTTGGGATATTATAAGAACTCAACTGAACAAAATATAACACTGGCCTAGATGTTTTTGGATATTTTACTGCAAAAATGCTACATAGTGCACATTTAAGAAGACTGTATACTGTATACTTTCACTCTGATGGAGTTTTGATGGAGACGCCCTGATGGAGTTTTGGTTCCTTGCCACTGTCGCCTTTGGCTTGGCTTGCTCAGTTGGGGACACTAAAAATATGATTAAAGTTATTCAACTTATTATACAAATAAAATGTATGAATTAGGTCTTATTTAATTCTATAAACTTAAATACTGATCTGCCAACATTGTTGCTATATGATAAATTAAAATAAGCTGATAACATTACTGTTTACTCCAGAACGACTGTACAGCCAAATCTAATTTTGTCGCAATATTATCCTGTTTGACACTGTGAAGCTGCTTTGACACAATCGTGATTGTAAAAGCGCAATATAAATAAAGTTGATTGATTGATTGACTCTGAGGAAATTTAGTTGACATGCAGTTGCAAAGTTACTTAGAAATAGTAGAATGTATAAAGTGCACAATCAAAATAAAGTGTTGCAACATAAAGTTAATAGTTTTAGCTTTAGTTTTAGTTTTTTGGTTGAAGTTCACTTTGCTTTTATTGTATGGAAAAGAATGGCCAGGACATTCATCAACAGACAGTCATTTCAAATAATTGAAAAGAATATGTAAATGTAACCCCATGAGTGTAGCAAATAATAACTAGTTAGCTGTAAATGAAAAAAGTTGTTTATTTTCTTGTGAATTATCCCTTTAATTGAGCACTATAATAATGTGTTTTCCAGTAATTCATACAGGCATTTTGAAAATATATTCAGTAAAACCTCACCATTTCTCATACTTCTCATAAAGCACTGAACAGATACTGCACTTCATAATCATCTCAGAGATTCAGAGAAGCAAACCCCATGCAGGTTTGAGTGAGCTTGATCATTAGACTATAGTTAACGTTGCTAGTGCTAGTGCTTCTAGTTTACTTGATGCTTCAAATTACCATACAACTCTGAGAGGGTTTGCAAACAGGCGTCTTTTAATGAGGAAAAATGGAATGAAGTGTAACATATTAATAATGAGAAATTTGTCTTTGGAGTGGACTCATTTCACATTCCCAGTGCTATTCTGAGTGGATTAGCAATGTGATAGCATGCTATGGAAGCAAAGCCAGGATCTCATTGTTATGGGCCATGGCTCTTCACCTAAGTGCACTGCTAATACACTGAATAGAATGAAAAGCTACAGAAGTATTTGCCTGGAATTTGAGAAATCTGAAATTGCTGCTTACAATCCTGCAGAAAAAAAGACCAGCTTAGATTAGCATGAGTTCCCATGCTGGATCGGACTGGTTAATGCACACAGTAGTATAAAACTTCACTGTTGAATGTTTTTTTTTTTTTTTTTTTTTTTAGGGACTTTTTGCAGGTTAAGTTAGTTAAGAAACTTGGTATGGTTTCAAAATCCCCAAATCCTGTGATCCAACATTCAATATATAATTTAATCTGGTGACCAACAATGCTAGTAGTCGTTTCAGCCATAGTTTTAGAATATAAGCATGAATTAGTGGATGTCAAAATATCAGATCATTTAACTTTGAAAAAAAGACAAGTTTGGTTCAGGTGATGCAATGATGTGATTCCTCAATCACTTAAAGGTGCAGTGTGTAATATTTAGGAGGATCTATAGAGCACCGGAGGTTGTCATCACACAATCTAAACTCAGTCATTTTGGCAGGCAATCAGGGGCTCGATAGAGCAGCTCTAGCATTGGTATCTATAGTCGACGAACAATAACAACAAAACCAGACTGGTCAGGGCAGGCGCTAGCCATTTCAGTGCCCTAAAGCCGGGCATGCACTGTGCGATTTTCGTCCGATTTTGAGCCGAATTCTGACTCGTGCGACTCTTTTTTTGGGTCGGGCCGATTTTCAGGTATATCGTGCGTCGTTTGTCGTGAGGTGTTCGTGCAGTGTACAGAGGGAAACGAGAGGCGACAAACCTCTCACGATCGGGAATCGGATGGTCGGATGAATTTCTGGCATGTCAGAAATTCTGCTCGCCCTCGTGAGGTTATCGCACAGTTGAAGCAAAGCTACGAACTGATTGCCCTATTTCCCCTCACTGCGCCTGCGCGAAAGCAGAAGTTCAACCATTTAATTTTTAAAAGCATTAAGGAAGAAAACAAAAAGAGGGAGATCTTTAATTATGTAGGCAGCTATCAAATAGCAGAAATTAAGTAAACTGTTGTGACTCCAGTTTGTGTTTTATATATCCAGTGCATCTTATTCATTTAGCTAGTTGATCATTCATTTACTTGTTTTACTTTCACATTTTATTTTTATTTTTTAAATATTAATTAATATTTAACCTTGTCCATCTTGACACAATGTCATGTTGCAATGTTTTCTTTTTCTTCATGAACGCGAATCAGTGGATATCACGCAATGCGCAGTTTAAACGCAGTCTCAAACCCAGTCAATTATTCACTACAGAAAGTGAAAGTAAAATCTGACAAGCTTTCGGCGCATATTCTCAGACAACCAGAGATAAATGTAATTCAACATACCGATTACGTAGCCTATTGCCTTATTTTCTTTCTTATTTATTTTCTTAATATTTCTATTTGGTCCATATTGTGAGAAAAAAATAAGAGAAGTAGGCCCATTTTGTGTTAAACTAGTTGTTTTTAGATAATTCTGCTCTTACTTTTCATTGAGACGGATATTATTATTGCAGTGTTCTGACATTATAATCATATAATTAGACCTATAATTCCTTGTTTAATCGGGCTAAATGTTTTTAAATAGTGAGGAGTAATCTATTTATTATTTTATTATGCAGTGTGTCGATTATGCATTATTGTTGGGGGGAGGGGGCAAATTTATGTAATATCAATTTAATAATAAAACTAGGCCTACTCTTATAATAATAATAATTTTATACATAAATTCTAAATCCTCTTAATATCAATAGCTGATGCATTTACCTCTCTATAATACACCACGTTCTATCGTCGCCACAGGGTTTTTTTGCGCATTTTTCACCCGTACAGTGTGAACTGTCAAGACGAGCTCGACGGTCGGACCGCACAGTGAGAGCACATCAATCGTGAGCTTTGGCTTTACATCGCATGCGATCTACTCGTACAGTGTGAGAAGGTAACCTTGCTGAAAACCCATAGAAATCGCACAGTGTATGCCCAGCTTAAGCAAACCGAACCTATTGAGAATAACTGCATGCCATAGTACAACAACGAAAAATATTTTTCTAAGCCGTCTAATTTGGCAAAATCACATCACGTTCAGTTGCAGGGTTTTTCTAAACTTTAGACTGATAGCTATATGCACACGTGACGTAACGTACGGGGAAAATTAGCTTTATTTGTCATTCAAATATAACGATGAAGAGGACCCCAACGATTGGCCTTCCTTTCCTTCTCAAACAAACTGCATCTTTAACAGCCCAAGCTTCACAATTTCCCTGGACCCCGTTAAAATAAAAGACTCACCATGCAGGTGCTAAAAGCCCCGGATGTTTTGCATTGCGGCTACTGCCAAATTTGACATTGGGTGCGTTTACATGCACATTCTTAAGCCGATTATGTCCAATAAGCCGACAAAGAACATGGTCATGTAAACGCGGTAACCCGCTTTCTTTTATCGGAGTAATGTCATAAACGGCGTAAGCACAAACCGGTCGGAACAGGTAGTTTTTTGCCTCTTACCTCGATTTCGCGCTGCATGTAAACACATTAACCTGCTTTCTGTTGGCTTATTGAAGTGCGCTTGTGTGATAGGTAACAAAAACGCAAACTTAGAGCAGATTTAAATGCATCCAGACAGAGCGAGCTAGCGTTTTGCATTCAGTAAGAACATATCACAAAGGCAGACTCGTTTAAGACCCAGAAAATTGTAAAGGTGTTCTCTTTTCTCATGCAGCAGAAGTAACGTTAGCCTAGAAGAGGTTCAGTCAAAACGCTGCATAACTGCATATGGGATAATATGAGCCGTGAATCTCCCGCTGACACGGCGCACGCTTTATTTAACATCACAACTGACATAACATTTAAAAAAACTCAGAGTCAGATATACGGACATTATTATTTTTGATGGCACTTCAAGGAAATAACCCGGTTTATAAATAGTCATGTAAACGCGGTTTACTTGCGTTGTCCGTTTACTGGTTTGCATGTAAACGGGGAAAACTGGTTATTTTAATAAGCTGATTTTTTGGAGTTAGCACCAGAGGGAGACTGGCACAGAGATTCACCTTTTTCTCGACTAATTTGGTCTAGGCCTATATTACTTTTGTATTGCTTTTGTATATTAACATGCTTTTAGAAATACTTTATTTGTTATTTAGTAGTAGCCTATTGTGATGATTTTTTTCACGACCCAGATTTTTTGGTGCCCCCCCAAGCACTTGGTGCCCTACGCGCAGTGCGTGATGTGCGTGTGCGGACCACCGGCCCTGAGACTGTTACTAAAACCAAACCTTACTATTTCAACATGGTGGACAGCTGCTGTGTGCCAGGATACCAGGACAGGCGGGGGAAAGCAAAGAAGAAATCATTTTACCATAGAAAGTTGTTTAAATGCCGTGAATTAACTACTTTTGTCTCACTTAACTAATGACAAAAATAAGAATTCCCTTTAATACGATACTTAGTCATGAATAACATAAGTGCTTTTATAAATAAATAACATTCAGAAACCATAAACAAAACTAAGGGTCAATAAATAAATACTGAAACAAAAAAATAAGAAAAGACGTTTGTTGATCATGACATGGTTTTATTTGACATCCACAACAAGGACAGACGCACTCAGCGACACGCTGTTTTAGATGGGTTTGTGTTAACAGCTAACATAAGTAACGTTAATCTATTCACATTATATTTTCTCTTTTAAAATGGAAGCGGTTTATATGTCAGCATTATCATTTACGCGTAAAGAATTGAAGTCTGTCGTGTAAAACGAGCACATTGATGCAGTCTGCCTGCTACTCTATCTGTTAATGTTACTCCTGTTGTGTTTCTCTGTTGCCTTGAAACTCATGTTGGCGTCATTCATTTCATATTCACTCCCGGCTGTCCCTGCCTGCCAATATGGCGTTGAAAAAAAGAATGACCACAAAGTAAAATACAATAACCTTATATAATGAACCGGTATGTTTTTATTACCTTAGAATGAGCCATTTCAATCTACATACACCACGGGTCCCTTTACAGTAAAGTCCCTATTTTGCGCCGTCATATTTTTACAGTAGCCCAAAATGGACAAACAGAGCTCTCGCTACTCTTTGTTGTCTCAGACGACATCTTTGTCCTTTGTTGGCCACCGTGGCTTCTCTATGTGCTCTGAAAGGGAGGGATTAGCGCTGGGTGGTTAAAATTCGCATCCTCATCGCTAGATGCCGCAAAAATGTACACAGTGCACCTTTAACCGACAAAATAATAATTCATTATTTTTATTTTTTATTTACGTTAAATATATCTAGTTATTATTATTATTTAAAGTTGTCATGAAAACATTTTTATTTTGCACATTACTTGTCTTGTGTTGAACCATTAATTAGTGAAAGTTAATGGTAATCAGTGGTAATCTTTTAATCAAAATCTGAACAGTTCTGCTCTGGAATAGCGTTCCTTCTCTGAAGACGTCGGTTTGACAGCTTTTGGGTTTGAATATCCTTAACGCTCTAACCGTCAGTCTGCTATGAGCGAGGGATGGAGAGGAGGTGTGCTAAAGTAACCCCCCCAACTGGTGTCTCATAATAGCTGCCAAGCAAATGCACAAAGTAACATTAGAACATAAAAGGAAGTAACAAGCGGTAGTGTTTAGGTGGTGTGGATCCGTGTGTCACGCTGGTTTCTCATTAGCAATCGCTTCAGCGGCCTCGTTCCGCCCCAACGGCTTTCTGCTCCACCCTGCTTCATACTACAGTCAATACATTTTTAATCCATTAGCGCATCCATAATCTTTCTGCCTGAGTCCCATCGGATTCCATAGAGGTGAAAACAACAGATTCTGCGAAATGAAGGCGTCATCAAGCGACACCTGGTATAAATGCTTTTCAGTCCACCAACATAAGCACAAAGAGCACATTTATAACTATGTGTATTTAAAATATTTGTCCTTTTACTTTACTCTTTGCTCTATGTCAAGGCAATACTGTATGTGACCCTGCACAAAATAACATAGAAGGATAGGACAAAGTTGCTGCATGTCATGTTTTGATGACTATGCAAACTATTCTCTTCATTACATTAAAATCAGCCCTCTTGATTCCTGCTTATTTTTTTCATGTACCTTCCCCTTGTTCCTTTTGTTTGTGCAATCACGAAACAGATCAATGGGCTGTACACACAATTACTGAATGTCACCGGTGGGAAATGGACCAAAAAAATCCTACAGTAGCCATGGAATTAGTAGGACAAGTGGAGTAAATGGAGACAGTTTAGTAACCTCCCTGTCTGCCTGTAAAAATTCATCTTCTCTAAATGATCACTTTATCACTTTTTTTTTTTTTACGCCCACAACTGAAAAACTGGCATGCTAATGTATTTCTCTTATGTTCTCATTAGTCACCATAATTTTCTGTCCGACAAAACATAGCTAGTCTAAAGGTAACCGGAATTATTTCTCGGAAAGCAAGCCATGTGTACTATAAGCACGTCTCCTAAATGCCAAACGGAACACACAAATCTGTGTAGAAACCGCAGCCTCTGGACACATTATTCATTTTCAAATTATAGAAGTTTACTCTACACTGCATTAAACGTGGTATCCTTTTTTTCCCCCTTCAAGAATATTTCCTATTAAGGCGCTGGTCTGGGGATGTGTTGTGATTTATACGTCCGTAGCTATTCGAGTAATTACAGCAGCCTCCTCATTAAATTATACAGTCTACATTCACATTCATAACCTGCAGAGAAGCAATCTCTGGAAGAAAGTTCGCTCATGTGTTGCACACCAGAGGCATCTCTGATTCTGCATTGACTCTCTTCCGAACACCTTTCGTCTCTTAATGGCCATTTGCACTCTCACAGTAGCATCATATAAACAACGGCGGTTTAATTAGTGGGATTTATCTATTTCTTTTGCCTTGCTTAAATGAGCACTAAAAAAAGAATTTGCTTTTGTCTGCTGGGGTCCAGTATGGCCATTCTTTGCCATTTTAGCTTTAAAACAGTGGCAATTGAATTAGTAATTAATATAATGTGAGCATTTTTATTATCTTTTACCACAGCAAACAGTGGCACTTTATGGCTGATTCCTGAAATGTCACTAGTCTTTCACACGCAGGGAACTTGAGAGTGAATACATGTACTGTAGCTCCACGGTCTGAGGAAAAAATAGTTCCCGGGAGACAGGGATTGGCACACAATCTTTGTGGCCCATTGATGTCTTCATGTTTGATGTCCTGGAGTGAACATATTTTTCCATCTATAGAAGGCTAGAGGCCACTGACCCATTTTTCTAAATCACTCACACTTATCCAGACATGGTTTACAAAACAAGAATATATAGATGCATGGTTTGCCCCACTCTGCTATAAAGGCTTACAAACGGTTTACCTGTAACCAAAATGCACACTTTTTTATTTTATTTTATTTACAAATTTGAATAATTACAAATATTCAATTAAATAATAATTGAACAATGCTTAATCAATAATGTAAGAGAATCAATTCAGTTTGATAAAATTGATTGATAAATCTTAAAAAAAGGCTTCTTCTTGTTTATTTGGTTTTTTTGAGTGTGTAGGCTATCATCATTTAGGTGTTTATTTTTAAATAGTGTCTGTTTTGCATTTAATTACATTTTCTAGGTAACATTTAACGTCCTTGAAAACTGTGGTGTTATGAGAATACTTCATGATGTGATAAAACTTTATTGATCGCCAACTGATGTTACAGCATGCTAGTGTGTGTACATATTTCTAGCTATGGTGGAATTGTAGTCATTGGTAAAGCAACTAATGCAGTGCTGTCCAAATGGCCAAACAAAAGACTAAAGGGGGGGGAAAACTGTATGTTATTGAGTTAAGACCAACTAAAGGACCCCAAAATAATTCCATTGGCTGAAAAAAACATTTCATGGCTGCTTTACTCATGGCCTGAAAATGACGATTACTTCTATGACTATTAATGACGGTTACTTTTACATAATGGTATATTAACCAAATGGAACCGCTTTTCATTCTTTGTGTTTCTTTTAGTTTGCTTAGCATACTGTTAGCTAGGGGTGTGACGAGACACTAAGCTCATGAGACGAGAGAAGACACAAGGTTGGGGTCATGATGAGAACGAGACGAGATGAGATTTTTGCCTCCTAATTTAAATCCTTTACAAAAAAATGTAACAGAAATAAAAACAGTACACACACACACACACACATATATATATACGTTTTTTTATATTATATATATATATATATATATATATATATATATATATATATATATATATATATATATATATATAATATAAAAAAACGTTTTTTTCTTAGTCTTTTTTCATATAAACAATTAGTGCAACCATAACCATACTCTCTCAATACCCAAAGTGCAAAGACGATCTAAAAGGTGGTTACAACTACACAGCCCTGACTAAGATAGCTTTGATACTGGGCTGTGTAGTTGTAACCACCTCTTAGTGCTTTTCTCTGTTTGCTCTTAGTTTGCTGTTATGTCACCTAATTTGTACGACTCAGTTTACTTTCGCTTTTGATCCGCACGTGCTCTGTGTATAGGGAGCAGCGGTGCTGAGCACACATTCTACAAGATAAGACATTTATCAGACATTCTATCAGGCTCTGCTGCGCACAAATCTTCCGCCGTGGTCCTGCCGATCATCTCACCTTACTCTCGTCACGTGATCAATGAACTGTGATTCCTGCAGATTAGAGATGTTTACAATATTTTACAGTTGAAGTGATCGAAAACAATGACAGTAGAGGATGTAATGTTAACACTCTATGCTAATTTCAATGCTCCTAAATTAGCTCAGTTGTGGCGATATCACGAGAGAGCCTTTTACTCTATGAAAAATCTTGTTACATTTTAATCTAGTCACACCCCTACTGTTAGCCAATTAGTCTGCTAGTTTTGTCTACACTTTCGGTGTCCAAAATTGCGTGCTGTCTCTGTAGGTGCTACATTTGAATTTGAACTTCACAACTGTAGAAAAAAAGTATGTTTATTTAATTCATTTAATTTAATTTATTAATTAAGCAAAAATAATCACTGACCACTCTGCTGTACAGGGAAAAGACAGAGTAATAATACCCCCCCCCCCCCCCACTAAATTTTAGTTAAAAGAACCCAAAATTTATATGATGAATGAAATGCAAGGGTAAAAAGATAAGACTAACTTAATTTTAAATAAATGTTTGGATGATGCTGACCTCACAGATAAAGGAAGACAATTACATATCCTAGGACCGGCCACAGCAAACACACGGTCACCTCGCAACTTCAATCTTCATCTTGGATATGACAGAGTAATACTGTCTGAGGATCGCAAACATCTATATGTTATATAGTATATGAATGTGTGTTATATGAATGTAATCCGGTCATACTACATCCACCATGTTGTCATTATCATGTGACCTACCAGCGTCAGTTGCGTTGCTTCATCTACATTCACAACTCCTCTCCCATGGCCTCATGGGATAGTCAAGTGTCCATTGAATGTGGGGACTTTTCGCCTACTGTTTTTGTCGAATATGATGAATTCAGACATGATATTCTGGGTTTTTTGCATATGTTGTAGGGAAGTATGCGCAGGGTCTGTTTCTGTTTTTAATTTATTTTTATATGTAAACAAAAACCGTCACTGCCCACCACCCTTTTAAAAGGTGCATATTTGTGCCTAAAGTCCCTTAAAGGTACATATTGATACCAAAATTAGCACCTAAATGGTACATATTAGAATCTTTGTAACACCCAGTGACAGCTTTTCCTGAGAGTGATATTTTTCTTTAGCAAAGAGTGTATGTAACAAAATGTTTCATTCAGTAGCAAAAATTCATATTGCTACGGTATGAATAGCAGAAACTGCAAGACGCATTATGGTGGCTCCAGGGCAGCTCTAGTGATGCAAGTCCCACAATCTACCAACTGGTGATTTTTGTTTTATTTAAATCCATCATGCCACTGCCATTAGAATCTCCAGTTTCGCCAATTTCGTCCAGACTTGCACTTACAGCTGCACATGAGCATTGGCAGGACTAACTTGAAATATGTGTTTATATATAATATATTTCATGTCAGATTTATTGCTGATTGGAATATGTCAGTGTGGCAGCAGTTTTTGAGATGTCAGTGCTGAAATAGTTGCCTGGTGAGTTTATTGACTTAGCTTGACAGATATTTTCTTTGTTTTTATGCAGACAGCCCTGTACAGGGGTCTATCTCTTTACAACACTTATCAAACCAATAATTTTGTAGGTCATTGTGACTGTCTCTTACTTATTATGAGGTGGCTTTGGAAGGGCACGTCAGGGTTTCTGGGATATATCTTGGCTATGGTATTGTCTGGAGGCAGTTCTTGGCAGAAATGGAAAAGAATGAGATTCAAAGGGAAACAAACAATGCTGCGTCTATCAGTGTTTCTCAAACTTTTTCTGCCATTCCCCACTTTGGAGGTAGGGAAGGGCTCTGAGCCCCACCTGTCCCCAATCGCCCCAACAAAATGGTAATTATCTAGGCTTTAAGTTTGCCTGTTAACATTTATTTTATCAACATCACATTTAAACCTTTCATGTGTACAGTCAAAATATTTTAGCTGACTCCCAGTGAGAGTTTTTTTTTTTTAAAGGGTTACTTCAGCGATTAGCATATGGCTTTGTATCAGTAGAAACCCTGGAGTATATTCAAATGATTGTGCTTTCCCCCCTCATATCCACCTGAGACAAGAGATTTATGCATTTTATTTCTGGAAAAATTCCTCCTATGATGCAAATTGACGATATTTGCATCATAGGAGGAATGTTTGGCCAAAGTCTAAAGACTACAGCCAGCAGAGGGAGCCATTTCCGCATGTTTTGAATCCGCACATGGGGGGTGGGAGATCACACTCACAGCTCATCTCAGCTGCAGGCACTCATTTAAACGGAGATATGGTGAGCAATGTAAGTCTTCTAACTTCTCAAATTAATTTCTATGAAAGTTAAGCTTGCAACTGAAACGCGCCAGACTGAACTCCGCGAGTGTGAATGTATGCCGCGAGTGTAGTCGCGATTACCTCAGCTCTCATCACTCATCAGCTCATTATTTCACTCCTGCAGTTAGTGCTCAGTGCTGTGAGACTCGCGCGGTGACTCACTCATTGTATTGAACAGACACGTTTTTAATTGTAGTGTCTTCTCTAACTCAGTCACTGTAATCAAGTTGGTGGCTTTGGGAATGGAGCAAAGCATTCTGGGAATTGTAGTCTTTCATCACCATGAGACAAAAATACATTTTTTGTCTTTTCTCAGTCAAGAAGGCACCAAATTAAAAAATAATTTCACATTTCTACTACATTGATGACCCAGTTTAAATACAGATTCATCTTCCCAGCGCTGAAGTACCCCTTTAAGACAACGTTTTTTTAGAACGTTTCACCTTAATGTTTCTATGGCAACCCGTCATGTTCATCACGTGACTCACCACAACCAAAATAGCGCTGTATGACAGGATGTATCGCTTTTATTACGTTTTTTTCTTTTTTATTCAAAATATTGACAAACTTGCTTACCATCAACTATCTAATTATCCAATTGTGGGTGTGTTTTTGCAATTTAAAAACCTTTCTAAATGATCTTGATCTTGATCTATAATGTGAGATGGGCGCTGCCACGTTTGAACCGTTTTAATAAATGCACCGCGCAGTTCAGAGTCCTGTCAATCAGATTTACAGCACGTATATTCATCAGCTTCTCCTGGAATTAGTAAGTGACCGGTGAACTGGGAGAAGAATCGAGTAAACTTTATAGTTACTTACACTATGTGAAGCTGATATGAATAAAACATGTCAGCCAATTATATTTGAATGGATTGTTATTGCTGCTTCCATAGAGACACCAGTGTGTATTCTACAGACTCTAAATATATTGTTTTACTAGTACTTGTGTATTTAAGTGTTGCCTATTAAATTAAACCTAAAATAAACAGTATGTGGTTGAAAACACTGCATGGTGTATGTCAAGAGCTGAGCGTCCGCATCTGGCTCAGTGCCAGCCGAAGCGCCCCACCGCTTGAATCTGGCAGTTATGTCACGTCACTGAACATTGTTAATCCCATATGTGGGTCCGTACTCTCAGGGGCATAGAAATAAAAATCCCATGTGGGACCGCTCAAAAGGTTAATAGAGATGGGCACAAAAAATTAACACATTTCCTCGATTTCCTCCCGTTTGTCGCGCCTCACTTATCATGTCTCTATTCCCCAACAGTGGGGCGCGCCCAACACTTTGAGAAACGCTGGTCTATAGAAAGTGTGAGGATGATCTTTGAATATTAAATGAGTGGTTGACAGAATATAAGTAAGCCTTTACCTTTTCCAGAACCTGATTATTAAGGTTTAAGCTATAGTTTGATTGTAAGGCTTGTTCTTGTTTGAGAGTTATACAGGAAGTTTTCTACAGCAGTGGGGCTCTTGGTCTGGTGAGGACTGGCACAGCAAGGGTGAGTAAGTTCAGCAGTTCAGCACAAGGATTTCTGCTGCGTACACCATCTGATCCTGGGGCTTTGTGGATTCCAGCTGCTTTGTGGATAACACATCTGAAGGTTTGAACAGAGCTTACAAGCTTTGTGTAATTTCAGTTACCCGTCAAACTAATTGCTTTTAATGTTTCTGTTTCTTTTAACTGTATGCCACTTCGAAGAAAGCATCTGCTTAAACATCGATGCAATGTAAATGGTGTTGCCAGTTTAACCAGGTAGAACGTGTCAACGTGTTTTCATTTTTTTGGATCAACATTCCTGTTAAAAAAACAATAATTTTATTGTTATAGGCTTAGAACTGCTGATATGAGCCTGGATATATATTAATTCTTATCAACCAATCATTTTCATCTTGGTGTAGGTTAGGGATAGGAAAAGGTTAGGACTGTGATTTGTTGCTAGTAATGTTGTTCCATGACCAATAACAGAGGTTGAGCGGGTAAATCAAGTAGTGCAGTTGAGCGTAAGAGTCTGAATGTTTCCGTGTCAGAAGAGGGGTCATTGCCACTTGGTGTAGAGTATAGCAGGTGTAGAGAATTGAGTTCACCGTTCAGAAAGAGACTCTTCAGTCTCTTGAGTGTTACATGCCATCTTTCGCTTCACTGAAATTGTAATTCCAATTTAAATGTGCTGCAAGTTTTTGACTGTACTAAAGCATAACAATATCATATGTTTACAGATATTTAGTAAACATGAGTTCACATAGTTCAGTCAGTTATTGGTACAGTCAGTTATTTTACTTTGGAATGTGCGTTCCATGTCCGAATGTCTTTTTTTTTGTTTTGGTCTGTGCTATAACGCACATTGCCAGTTTACACAATAGTATTTCGCCACCACAGGTTGTCAGTTAGTAGAAAAATTAAACTATATTTTGAATTTGGACCGCAATATCTATTTCAACTACTAGTTATTATTACACACACCACCTTTAACAGGTGACATATCATAAAAATCAGACGTTTCCCATGTTTAGGTGCTATAATTAGGTCCCTGGTGCATCTACCAACCCAGAAAACATGGGTTGTCATTTGTTTTGGTAAGGCTTTTTCTGCAAGCATGTGAAAAAAACGAGCCGCTCAAATTCTCTCCCCTTCTGATGTAGGAAGGGGATCTATTATAATATTACAACCCCTTAATCTGCACGTTTTGTTTCCACCCAGCACAGACGGACTGTATTAGCATAGTTTCCATGCCCAGAGCGAGCTGTACACTGTCCGCCATTTTCTCCACGCTCTAGCAGCTATAGTGACAACAATGTCTTGTAAGCAATGTAGGTGCATTGCCTGAAAAAGGGACAATTCAAGGCAGGTTTTGCCAAAAAGTTAAAGCTCAAGAACTTTTAGGTATCCAGTTTATAGTCTCCAGAGCAATACTGGTCACGGCAGTAATTAAAGGAAGAGTTCATCTGTACATATATAAAGTTTAGGCTACCAGTTTATAAAGTACCTCTTGAAAAGGCATAAGGTATGTATATGTTCGTTTACTGTTAGTTGTAACAAGTGTTATTGTTCACTTTGTATGCTGATGATAATGCAAGGGAGATAGAGTTTATGAATAAGACTTTAATGTACACTTCTAATAGTGGATAAAAGCAAGATGGTAACATTTATAACTAAACTGTATCTGTTTTATCGCCATGCAGCATATATTCTCTGGCTCTGTAGGCATTATTGTCCAAGTTCGGTTCGAACTGAACAGCATTAGTTTCTGACATGTTCTGTTGTTGTTGCACGAGCTATTGAAGACCCCCCCTCTTATTAAAAGAACAGGCAGAGAGTTGCAGCTAATTTGCATTTAAAGGGACACACAGAAATTGCAATTTTAAATCAAATTTTGTATTTTGAGCTAAAACTTCACATACACACTGAGGACATCAGAGACTAAGTAGTAGAGACTTAAGCCCCTTTCAAACTGCACGTCGGACCCGCAATATTCCCGGAACATTGCCGGGTCACCTCCTGTGTGAAAGCAACCACGTCCCGGGATTGATTACCGAATTCGACCCGGGTCGGCGACCTAGTAATATTGCGGTATTCGACCCGGGACGAGCGCTGTGTGAACAAAAGCCGAAACTAATGCCGCAACATGTACGTAGTTATCGTGCGACTCCTAGAGCTTGTTTTTTCAATAATACAACCCTGCAGTGCCAGAAGAGCTAGTCGGTGTTTTAAACGCAGAGAGTGTTCGTATACAAAAGAAACTAAAATTAAACAAGCAGAAATGTGTGCAAACTGGACACAAGTCAAGACCACGGAGCTCCTTACTATCCGCGCTGAAGCTGAGATCGCTCGCCATTATACGTCACATCAGGATGTCACGTGTCAACTCGATCCGGGACCGTTAAGCGTTGTGTGTGAAAGCGCACATATTACGGTATTTCGCTGGCAGTGTGAATGGACCAAATCTAGCGGCCCGGGAACAAATGCTGGGTCGCATTATCCGTGTTTTTGCCGGAATCGCAGTGTGAAAGGGGCTTTAGAGAAAAAGTAGATATACTAGGGCATAATATGTGCCCTTTAAGTCTTTGTTTTTTATCTCCTTTTTGGTCTGGTGTGAACAATAATACAGGCTTCAAATTTCACTCACAGAAATATCTGTGTTTTTCATGTAAAATAATAATAATTTTACTCTTGCCTTGGTGTGTAATCATATACCACCGAATCAAGGACAACATGCTTTTGTTATGTCTTGTCAATGGGTCGGCTTTTTTCAATAGATCTGCAGCATGATGAAGCAATGTTTTAATAAATGTGCACATTTTTAACAGTACATAATCACATATTGGTTACAGTTATGTTATAGCTAGCTGTTGACACCTAGTAATACTTTACAATAAGTATTATGAACTTATGAACATGAACTCTGAGCATATACATTTTTACAGCTTTTGTCAATAATAGTTATTAAAAACTGTTTATCATGTGTAGAGGATTAAATACATAGTCCAGTCATGATCTCTAGGTGGCGCTGGCTGATCTGCAAAAATCTATCATGGCTCTGACTCTGCAACCAATGAGCTTGCTGCTTTAATTTGAAGAGTTTGTTTGTGTGTTTGCTGCACTGCGGTATCGGAAGCCCTCCACCTGTATAGATTAACATAAACTAAGATTAATACAAGGTGTAAACGTTTTGTTCATTGTATGTTTACGTTAACTAATGTGTCATATTCATTGATGATTATGAGTATAGCTTAAATTCACACTAAGTAATTGGATTTATGTGTTATGTCATTCTCTCGACATGTCTTAACTGTAATTCAACATTATGGATGAACCAACTGGAAGGCGAACTTTGCAGATCATGAGGTGGATGTTAAGAATGATAACTTGCTTTACAACTTCCTAAAACATTTCCTCTGCATTTCTGGAAGCAATCCCCTCAAGCAAGCTACCATTCCGGAAGCCAACATTGACAGATTTGTCCAATTTATTCCAAATGACATGGTTACATGAGTATTTTTATTTATTTTTTCATTCAGAAAGGGCTACAGATCTGATTATAAGGGTCTATAAACGCAACTACTGAAAAGAACCTTTTAAGCCCCATTAGCGACAAATCCTTTGGCTAATGCTGCACGTGCTTAGATCGACTGATTAACTGAAAAAAATGAGCATGGGCATCGACTAAAAACTCCAGTGGGTCATAATATATACAGCTCTGGAAAAAATTAAGAGACCACTTAACATTGAAAAATCAATGTTAAGTGGTCTCTTAATTTTTCCAGAGCTGTATATCCAGAATCATATTAATACAGGTGCAACATGTTACATATTGGTAATAGCCAGTGATTTATCCTTCTTCTGACAGTTCATAGAAACATTTTGAATAGAGAAGAATTACAACATATGGTGTTTCGGTTTTTGACTAGCATTCAGAGAAATCTCTGTTTCCGCATCACAAAGATGTACAGTGCAAAATGTGTAAATTATGAGACATGAATGTCTTAAAGTTAGTTTGCCAGTTTGGAACATTCTGTCATTCCTAAATATGTAAATCCCTGGTGATTTTGTATTTTGTTTATTATACTTGACTTACATTTTTGATGTAACTTTCTTTCAAATGTAATATAGACTTGCCCCCCTTTCATCTCTGTGCTCGTTGTGTTCTGTCTTCTGGTTTATATTTCCACAGCATGAAGAGAAGATCTTACGGCTTTATGAATGAACTACTCGTTTTAAAATCTCCCCGGCCTACAGACATTTATGACATCCGCTTCAAACATTACAATGCTCATGATAAAGTCAATCCACTACACCGGCTTATACTCTACTCTACTCTTCGACAGCGATGCCATAGAAACCTACAGAGCTACCGTAAAAATGGAAGTTCAGTCTAGGGCTGGGCGATAAAACGATAATTACCACAATATAATTTTCCTCGATAAAACGATAACAACAGTTTGATAAATTCTCGATATAATGCTTACGCGCTGAAGTGGAGCGAGAAAAATGAAAGAGAGTGAAGAAAATTCAGCGCTCACGACCAGCCCGGAGGACACGGATATCGTTGACAAGTTAGTTCGCTCAACTTCAGTGATTCGGAGATATTTTGGCGATCCCATCCGACATAAAACAGAGCGATGTGCGTGGACTGCTTATCATAGGTTCACCACACGGAATTTTATTATTAAATGATCGTGCTTCTTCGAAGTTCTTCCATATAACATTGAGCCCAACACAGCGGTAAATCCACATTAACTACATTCACACACAGGCTTATCACCTTGTTAGTTGTAGTGACTTACAACAAGCTAACGTTACCAAACTATAATCACTTAAACATCGGACTTGTACATCACTATCAGAATTGTTTGTCTTTGGTGATCTATTATCCGATGTTTAAAATTAATAAAATAGACAGCCCTTAAGCCGCCTTTCCACTGCACACGACAAACGACCGCCGTCGGACCGGAAGTCATTTATTTCCAATGGAAATGGCGAATGCGGAATTTACGGATCCGATTTGAGCTTCGGATGCGTTCAAATATTTGAACTTGAGCGACTACACCGTATGCGACACGCCGACCGGATGTGATGTATTTCAAAGTTGTCCAATCAAATCAGTGTGCACGCAAGTTGAGAATTATTATTCTTTTTGTTTATCAGGTTTTATTTTGTTTTACAACCTTTTTAAAAATGCATAATAGATGAATATTAAATTATATATTTTTCTAAATAAATCTGCAGAATGGGTCGGGGTCAGCCGGTAATTAAAACACATACATACACCATCATTATATTCAATGTATGAATAAGAGTAAACTGTGTTATTTAGTGCTGATATTAGATAGGTCAGCGTCTGCTGTCTGGCTCTTGTGTAACGATCGCTGCGCCGCTCGTGTGTGTGTGTGTGTGTGTGTGTGTGTGTGTGTGTGTCTGTGAGAGTGAATCACAGTTCACCTTAGTAGTTTATCTTATGTGATCTAGTTTACTAGTTTGAGGCGGCTGGTCCGGTCCTATGGCTTGTTGGAAGAATGTACAGATCAGAGAATTAAAAAAAACATTTAAAAGACGCAGTGTGTCGTCATGTTTTTGTCAACCGTATTTGAGAAGGTTGCGATATGATTCTAGAGAAGTATACAAATGAGACCGCAAGATCTCTCCCATGTTGCCGTGTACGATCATAATAACATTTCTGTGCGACTGCCACTAGAGGGCAAACTCCGACAGTCGTGTCCGAATGTCGTGTGCAGTGGAAAGGCGGCTTTACTGGAGAAAGTGGAAAGGCGGCTTTACTGGAGATGCACATGTATTGAACTTTGCTCTCTCCCTCCTCTCGCGACCAGCCCACTGACACTATCGGTGAAGTGTTTGTGTGTGTGCCTGTGTGTGTGAGATGCACAGTGGACTAATCCACTGTGAGACAAGAGAGGGGGGACTCAAAATATTTCTTATAAATGCTGTTTGCATTTATAGTCTTTTACTACCTACACAATGAAGTATATATAATGATAGTATTGATATATAGTGTAGAATAAAAAAATGCTGACCACAGTTAAGATTTTAATAAATAAATCTACCTCAGTAGTAAATTGTTCACCTGTTTGGGAAGTGTTTTGACAATAAAGGATAGTTTAAAACCACAGTTAACTGTCTGGTTTCTACATCTTTCACTCAGGAGCAAAAATATGCCGTTAAACTTTAAAGAAATAAAGATTTTACATTTAGCGCGATATTTATCGAATATCGACTGATATATCGTGACATTTTTTGGGGGCCATATCGCCCAGCCCTAGTTTAAACACAAAGAAATGCTAAAGATGGCTGCCCGCTTGTTTCTCTAGGGCATAAGGTCTACATAAGCCAAGGGGATCCACTTAATATGTGGCAGATCGGCTTTTTTGCAAGTGGAAAAATTACACCAGTTCTTATTTACAAAGACATTCACCCTCAGCGTTTTCCACCCTGGTTAGTCGGACAACCAAAAGTCTCAATACGCTAACAGTACAATACATACCAACATGTTTTCAGTGAACTATAGCAAGCCTCAACATCCATTGACGTAAACTCTCATCCATTTACAGGTTAAGGGTTTACTTCCGTTTTAAAATACAGCTCCATTGAAAGAGAATAAGAGCAGCTCAAACGGGGTGCAGCTTTCATTCAGCTTCAAACTGAAAGCCAATTATTCTCAAAGACAGCGTCAAGGCCAAATCCAGAAGCGGGCAGACAGGCATTTAGATGACACGCATAACTGTGTGGGGTAACCTCAATTAACAGGCCTTCTCGTGGCCTCAGCTTCCTCTCACTCAGGTTTAAGACACCCAATTTTCTGTCAGTAATTAGTCAAATTACAAGAGCGGAGGGGATTTTTTTTTTTCATTTCCCACCACAGAACGAATGTTTGATTAGTTTAGATCAGCGGGAAGGGTCAGCGTGTCGAGTCAGTTTTTCGCAGCGAATGTTATTCACAGAATTAATCTCCGTGGCTGTGGGTGTAATTGGGTCATTGAGGCGCGGAAAATGCGAACGGTGATCATTGTAATCGGTTGTGAGATGAATGCGTGTGGCATCATTAACTCAAAAGGGAGGCAAAGCAGTCTTATCCTCACCTAGAGAGAAAGTGAAGCATTCGGCGAACCATGCCACTGATCCATGTCTGTTGACTCATGGCAAATAGAGGGGCTGGTCATAAATAGAACAGACTAGGATACTACTGCTGTGCCTTTGTGTCCCCTCCATATTGGAAAAGGATGTGAGGAGAGGAGACTGCTCGACTCTATTTACAGTTATGTTCTGCCCAAACCGCCGTGTGCATGTGTGAGTTGGTGCATGCATGCATGTGATGTTGAAAAAAACAAACATCTTAGACGAATAACAGTGCTGTTTTTGTACTCCTTAAAGGTGAGATAATTTCTCTGGCACTCATGGCACCAAGGGAAATTGCATAAGTAATGATTTGCTATATTCAGAACAGCATGCCATCATGCTATCATTTTATTTTGCCATGTTTACAGTATGCATAATGTGCAGACTATGCAAATGTTCTGTAGTATGCTTAGATGACTTTTAGATTTGCTGTGTCCCACAAAGCACACTGCAGGGAATGTTGTATCCCACAATGCAATGCATTCGACTTGACCATGCGTTTCCAGTAGACAAATGAACCAGAATTAATTTATGATTTGAAGACATACTAATTAGATTAGATAATCTGATAAAAAAAAAAAGCTAAATTATCTATGGATGCTTACACTGTAAAATTTGGCTTTTACAGTGTATTACTATTAAAAAATAGAGTTCATACTATGAAGATTTTTGAGAATCGACAACCTTTATTCAAATATTATTCAAATATTTTATAAGCATATGGGGTAATTGTGTGTGTTTTATTTATGTTGACGCAGTGATACATGGCAAAATGGCATATCACATTTTTATGTGGTTCAGATAGAATGATATTTTGAGTTTTATTAAACTAAAATTTACTTTTTTATTTTTTTATTTACTTTTTTAAGTTAAACCAACTATTTTTACAGTATATGTCAGTTAGTATAATATTTACTGCAGATTATCATTTTTGTTTATTGTAAGTTTGATGTAGGATATAATAGTAGATATTTAAATGTTTGCTCATATCCCTTGCTGTCACCTGAAGCTCACGT
This sequence comes from Pseudorasbora parva, assembly GCF_024679245.1. Classification (NCBI taxonomy): domain Eukaryota; kingdom Metazoa; phylum Chordata; class Actinopteri; order Cypriniformes; family Gobionidae; genus Pseudorasbora; species Pseudorasbora parva. The sequence continues at coordinate 44,585,829 of NC_090173.1, read as the reverse complement.
AAAGCTTTTTAAAGAAACACTGCTAAATGGCTTATTGAATATCTATTTACATATTGTGTATTATAACAGCCTGTCCTCATTGTCAATACCTAGGTATTAACATGTAACATTTACAAGTGCAAAACATATTTTTGTACATTTAAAAGATGCTGAAATGTACAATATGAACGTATATATTGCTCATAAAGAAACATAAAATATTTACTGAAAGATAATTACCATTTTACCATTTTTATATAATTTTAGATACTTTAATCCTAGCCTAAACATCCAACCTAAACATAACCATTTCTTAGAGAATATGAAATGTAATAGGCAGAAATATGTTGGGAAATTACACTTTTTAGTAACAATACAGCATTACAAATGTATTTTGAGATGCTAAATCCCACTCCTACCTCTAAACCTACCCATATACATTTCTGAAAAATGTGTACAGTGAAAAACATAACACACAGACAAGTGGAAGTCCTCTCTGGGGGTATACAGTAGTTTTGTATGAGGTACATAGCGGAATTTAAGTTATTAGCTGCTGAATATCTTATCCCGATCCATTCTGTGAAGAAGTGTTTTTAGTTTCTCTCTCATTCAAACACACACCACCCAAAACACAGGATGTAGCAGCAGGTGAGAGCCAATGAGCATTTGATATTACTGCCATAAAACATGTTGGGCGGCAATTATTGATTTTGTAAGGAGCGCGGGGCTTGGCGTTTGTGGTTGTTTGCTGAGTACGGACATGAAGCTCACTGAATAAAAGCCTGAATTTGGACCTGCTCATCGCAAATGTATGGGCTCTAAAGATGTTTATTTTAGTGCTGTCAGTACATGTACATGTCAGTGTGTATGAAAACCAACCGCAAGTAAATTTACGTGAACCACACTTAACGTAAAAATGCACTCAAATAATCATGAGATCATGTCGCAGCCAATGCTGCGGTGCCAAAAAGGCTGTTTAGACAAGAACGTTTTTAAATAAAACCGGAAAACTTTGTATACGTTTTGGCTGTTCATTTCGCAAGACAACAGTTTTGGGGGCCTGAGAATTGCAAGCTTTTGAACGTTTTTGTAAATGATACCATTAGCATCGCAGTGTAAAAATATTTTGAAAGTGACGTCATGCTTATGTACCACATGTTCAGTCTATAGGCACATAGTGACATCGCCAACTACTGGCCTGGCATGAATAATACAGCTTTTTTTAGTTGTAGGCAGAAATATGTTGGAAAATTACACTTTTTAGTAACAATACAGCATTACAAATGTATTTTGAGATGCTAAATCCCACTCCTACCTCTAAACCTACCCATATACATTTCTGAAAAATGTGTACAGTGAAAAACATAACACACAGACAAGTGACGTCATTCTTATGTACCACATGTTCAGTCTATAGGCACATAGTGACATCGCCAAACTACTGGCCTGGCATGAATAATACAGCTTTTTTTAGTTGTGAACAGGGATTTTGATAACACCGTCATCTACGTGTGTGTTTTTAGTACATCATTGTCATGTAAATATACACAAAATTCACTTGTATTTTTTCAATTATTGATTTCTAGTTTTTAATATATTACATTATAACATTCATTATTTTGACAAAATATAGATTTTTTTAGTAGTATAGAATTTTAATACCAGACATTAATCAGTCTTTATGTACCATCCAGTATTTTAATTGAGTCATTTTTACTTACGAGATGGACTGTATTGCTAAATTAAAAGTTGAATTAAATAAAATGAAGAAGGAAAAAATTAAATAAATAAAAAATAGTAAAATGAAAAGAAATTAAAAAAAATAAAATAGGATTCAGGAAAATCAACCTACTGACGGTTTACTGACATTAACAGAGTCTGGCAAGTATACTTCATACACATATATTCAAAACACAACAAATACTGTATAATTAAAGTATAAAAAATAAAACATGAAACTGAAATATTTATAGTTGACTGTACAATAACTAGCGATAGGAGAAATTATTTTTAACATCACAAAAATTACACTCTTCAGCTTTTAAGCTGATACTCTCACCATCACTCATAAACGGAAATTACACACTTGCATCCCTACAGCATCAGCTCTCAAAACCTCTTCTGTAATGTATTTCATCTCACAGAACATCCTGTTCCCTGCTGAGCACCAGCTCAATAATGCTGCCATTTTAGACATTTATCATGGGAAAGGTAACGTTGGCATAACACAGGGAGACAAGTTTAACCAGCCAGTGGCCTCAGTCATCCTTCATTCAGCACCGAGCACATAGATAGATGTGTAACAGGCCTACATCACACAGCACTAATATTTCTCAGGACACATATAATGGGAGTTGATGTGTTCAGGGTGCTGTGACGCTGCAGGATCCAGTGCTGGCGGTGGTGGGCTACATTATTTAGCGGGATTTGGGCAGGATTTAAGTGCTTGAGGAGGGAAAGTGAGACGGACGTTACATGTTCTGTGCACAATGGTCTCTTGCGCGGCGCAGTACAGGGATATCTGCTGTAAAATTCCACCTAAACAAAGCATTTACTATCCGTACTGATCTGTATGCGACAGCTGCAGTATAAACCTGAGCTGCATATAGATGCATTACAATTGCGTGAAGTGAAATCTACTGTGATTAGGGACAGTCCACCAAAATGTTTTAATTAAAACCCTCACCGTTATGTAATTCCAAACCTGCATGACTTCCTTTCCTCCATGAAACAGAATTGATACACTGTTAACAAATATTATTTTATATATCATGGAAGTGAATGAGGACTGTAGTTGTCAAGCAAGCACCATGAAACAACCGTTGTCTTCTGAAAACATAAAATAACCCAGAAGGAAGAATCTTATACAGGTTTTGATGACATGAGGGTGAGTAAATGATGACAAAATATTTTTTTTTTTGGTGAACTATCCCTTTAAAACTAGTTCAGGGCTGGCATGTTGGTGTAGAAAACAACGCCTTGTGTAGTATATGCCTTGTGCAATCTGAGTGCTGAATATTTGATGTGAATTCTATGTGCAGGTGTAGAAAAACGCTTACAAGACAGCGAATATGGTCTTGGACATGCCGACCAGACACATTTATTATGGTAGAGGTTCTTGAATAGTAAATCCGTGTCCTTGGAGAGGTTCTGAGGCCATTCAGGAAACTCTAGATCTTTACTGCCACCTGCAGGCTGCCAGAAGAGCTGCATGCTGCAGCTGAAGTTCATTTAAATTGTCTGAACTGATTAAAAATGCCCTTTAAACCAGAAGCCCTGAAGGCAAGCACCACAATCAGATTTTAAATGGATGTTTAGCATTGAGTGCTCGATAAACACGGCAGCCTATGTTTGAAAAGATATGTTTGTGTGTGTGTGTGTGTGTGTGTGCGTGTGTGCGTGCGTGTGTGCGTGTGTGTGTGCGTGTGTGTGTGTGTGTGTGTGTGTGTGTGTGTGTGTGTGTGTGTGTGTGTGTGTGTGTGTGTGTGAATATGAGTAAGATCATTAATGAGGATGTGAGCGCTGTGGACAGAAATAGCAGACTGAGAGGCCTGCGGGGCAAGAAGGGAAGAAACTCAACAGCAGCCTATAACTGCAGCATAATACACAACCGTGTGGATCACAGTCAGATCTTGGGATTGGCAACTGTATTTTTAAATTAACTCTCAGATTGTTCTTAGTATACAACAGCAAACAGGAGTGGACTGAATTCTATGTGTATATAAACCAATTGACCTGTGACAGTTTGACTGGTTAGCATACACACTCACCTAAAGGATTATTAGGAACACCTGTTCAATTTCTCATTAATGCAATTATATAATCAACCAATCACATGGCAGTTGCATCAATGCATTTAGGGGTGTGGTCCTGGTCAAGCCAATCTCCTGAACTCCAAACTGAATGTCAGAATGGGAAAGAAAGGTGATTTAAGCAATTTTGAGCGTGGCATGATTGTTGGTGCCAGACGGGCCG